>NW_028274817.1:20172954-20324469 GCF_037043125.1 Eumetopias jubatus | reverse complement strand
GAGACTGCACTGTTTCCCCCAGCAAGGGTTGGTGGCTGTATCTAGCATAGCGAGATTTTGCAAACTACATGTTTCAGTGCAGCCAACAATGAGGCAGTCAGTGTGCTTAAAGGGAAGAGTGCACTGCTTACAGTCTTTGAGGCAGTAAATCCACTTTATCAGAAATTTCCATTAATAAAACCTAATTTCAAGGATATTCATAATGCCCCTACTAATGTCCCTCCCTGCAACTGTCTTGGACTTCCTAGTATTACACTTCAATCAATAAGGAATAGAACACTGCTGTGAACTTATCCTTCTATTCACACTTTTCCTCTCTCACACACACACACCACACTCAGACCTCATTCTAAAACACCTCTGTCCTGTGTGCCATTAAATCAAGCACAGAGGTGAGTGATTGCAAATCTGATAACTGAGTCCAGCCTAATATATTAGTGGGCACTAATGGCTGAATGACCACACATATGTATGTCACATTAGTAGTATAGTGGTTAGAAGTCAAACAGAAATGGGTTTTGATGCCAGTTCTATCCCCTATTAGCTAACTGACCTTGAGCTAGTCATTCAGTCACTATGTACCTCTATTTTCTCATCTGCAAGCCAGGGAGATAATAGTATAGATCTCAGAGGTTTTGCCAGTATTAAATGGGATGATGTATATATAGCATTTAGCACAGAACCCATATATAGCAAATGTCCAATAATTTTTAGCCATTTTGATGTTACTACTGATAAAACTCCTCTCTAGGACTGTTGGAGTTTCAGCAGGGAAGTTGTAGAGATACATTAGCAATGGGAATTCTGGGTATTAGGGAGAGGTGGTTAAGGAGAGATGAACTTGGGACCTTGTTTATTCCAGCACACCCAGGAAAGAACTCATCAGACATCCTGGATGTAGCTTGGATACCTATTAGTGTTTCCATCTCCTGGCCACAAACTGGGATTATACTGGGGCCAAATGGTCTCCTTCATATGAAAGGAAAGAAAGGGGGCCTAAAGAAAACACAAGGTAGGACCACTCTGGTCCTTTGTATTGCTCATTGTGCTATTTTTGGAATTATGTCCTCACAGTATGTCTCTATTTTTCACTCCTTGCCAGAACCAAATTCCAATTAGGTGTTCATGAACAGTAGGAATTCTGCTGCAGAGAATAAAATAATTGTGACATGTTTGTTTAAAAGCTGATTTTTACTTAATAAACCATTTGTTCGGGATACACTTGTGCCATACATAAAATTCTTCTATAGATCAATCAGAAAGTTTAAAGGTCCAAAGCAATATCTATGTTTAGACAACCCTTATAATAATGGTAGAGTATACATTTTTAACATGTCAGACTACAAGTGCAGCAGCTGATTAAGTATCTAATTAAACTTTCACTCTGGGCAGCCAAGAAATGCCCTAAACCTCAGCTATCAAAGTGATTAGCTAGGGAAGACTAGTACAGTGCAAGATATCTGCATGGGCAACATGAATAAACAAGCAAACTATAAACATACAGGGATCAAAGAGGGAATCAGAAGGGATCTATCTTCTGGAGAGAAGACACTGCACCCCGTAGGTGAAGTGATCAATAGACCCTTTAGACAAAACCAGCATGTCACAAGGTCAGGCACAGAGGCCTAAGCAATGTACTAATAATTCTTCAGGGGCATTTATCCCACCAACTCCATTCTAATCTTGGGTTAGGTTTATTATAATTAAATTAATTACCATAATTAAATTAATCTGGACAATTAAATAATACTAATGAGAGAGGAGGCAATGATCCAGATTTATTTAGTTTGACCAAAACCAGGAGCCATTTCCTCTATAGCCATGGCATCTAGAATCCTGGGGTAAGAAATGCAAATGAAATCAGAGAACAGACACTGACCTAGAAGAACCTATGACAATATTATCAACACAATGCAAACGCCACATCATAAATGTTTAACATTTACACTTCAAGCATGTTTCAAGGAGAGAGGCTTTCACAAAGATTTTACAGGCCCCACTTCCCCAGTCCCCTTCCACTAAATATGTCCCCCTCCCAGATACAACAGACGTATGACCAAGGGGTGGTGGTGGAGGAAAGATCACAGGAGATAGTATAAATTAGTTGGTGTTGCAAATTTCAATTTTTGCCCTTGGTTGTCTCTGATACCATCTTTTCCCTGGTCTTTTTCTCATCCATTGATTTTCAAACTAGGCCATGACAGGACTCCTCTTTGTTACCCATGCCAAAATTCAAAAATCCTAAATTCTTAAGGAAAGATGGCAGAGGAGTGGGGACCCTATTTCAACTGGTCCCCGAAATTGAGCTGGATATCTACCAGACCACTCTGAGCACCCACAAAACCAGCCTGAGATGTAAGAAGATCTGGATCTCTACAAACAGAATATCGCAGGCGATTGGTTTCGAGGTAGGAAGCTGGGAGCCCTGATTCCGCAGGCAGATATCAGAGGATAAACAGCAGCGGGAGAGAGGGTGGCTGTGGGGATCCTACAACGCTGGTGAGTGACAGCCTCGCACACTGGGGACAGGCCACAGACTGGAAGACCAGTAGCAGCCGGGGAAAGGACTTCAGGGCAGCCCCCGGGGCGGAAACACGGAGTGGCGGGGTCACGCCGCGCGTGCAACCTGGGGGTGGCTGGCAGTTTTAGAAGCACAAAGGGCAGAGACGTGCCCCGACCTGGAGGCAGGACGGGGAGCGCTGCGGAGGGGCTCACAACCCAGGACGCAGCAGTTTATAGCAGCACGGACAGAAACAGAGACAGTGTGGCCTGGAGAGCTCCCTGAAGAACAGACTGCAGTCTCTCTGCCCTGAGGCAGAGGGTTGTAAACTGTCTCTTCTGCTCTGACTCAAGGAAGAGACGCGGAAAGCCTCCAGGGAAAGCCACCAGAGAACAAAAGCCCCCAAAACTGATTCCCACTGAGCCCAACCCCCGCCACAGGGGGGCAGGGCAACTCTGCCCAAACAGGGTTGCCTGAGTAACAACGCGGCAGGCCCCTTCCCCAGGAGACAGGCTGGGAAAACAAGAGGCCAGCAACCCTAAGGTCCCAAGAAAACAGGTGCATCTTGCTTGGGTTCTGGTCAATAATTTGGACTCTATACATTCCCTCAAACACCCATCAACAGAATGACTAGGAGGAGGAGCCCCCAAAATAGAAAAGACTCAGAGATTATGACTTATGCCGCAGATTTACAATGCATGCAGACATAACCAAGATGTCAGAGATGGAATTCAGGCTAGCAATTGTGAAGACAATAGCTAGGATGGAGAAATCAATTAATGGCAACATAGAGTCTCTAAGGGCAGAAATGAAAGATGAATTGTCAGAACTTAAAAATGCTATCAGTGAGATCCAATCCAATCTAGATAATCTAACAGCTAAGGTAACTGAGGCAGAAGAACGAATAAGCAACCTGGAAAACAATATAAAAGATAAAAAGGGAAAAGAGGAGGCCAGGGAAAAACAACTCAAAATCCATGAAAATAGAATCAGAGAAATAAGAGACACCATGAAGTGTTCCAATGTCAGAATAATTGGAATCCTGGAGGGAGTGGAGAGAGAGAGAGAGGACTAGAAGATGTATTCGAGCAAATCATAGCTGAGAACTTCCCTAATCTGGGGAATGAAACAAACATTCATGTCCTAGAGGCAGAGAGGACCCCTCCCAAGATCAAGGAAAACAGGCCAACACCCCGGCATGTAATAGTAAAACTTGCAAATCTTAGAACCAAGGAAACCATCTTAAGGGCAGTTAGGGGGAAGAGATTCCCTACGTACAGAGGGAGGAACATCAGACTAACGTCACACCTATCCACAGAGACCTGGCAAGCCAGAAAGGCCTGGCAAGACATATTCAGGGTACTAAACGAGAAGTACATGCAGCCAAGAATACTTTATCCGGCAAGGCTTTCATTTAGAATGGATGGAGAGATGCAGAGCTTCCATGACCAGCAGAAACTGAAAGAATATGTGACCACTAAGCCGGCCCTGCAAGAAATATTAAGGGGGGTTCTATAAAAGGAGAAAGATCCCAAGAGTGATATACAACAGAAATTTACAGGGACGATCTATAAAAACAACGTCTACACAGGCAACATGACAACAATAAATTCATATCTTTCAATAATCACTCTCAATGTGAATGGCCTAAATGCCCCCATAAAACGGCACAGGGTGGCAGATTGGATAAAAAGACAGGACCCATCCATATGCTGCCTACAAGAGACTCATTTTGAACCTAAAGATACATCCAGACTGAAAGTGAAGGGATGGAGATCCATCTTCCATGCCAGCGGACCTCAAAAGAAAGCTGGGGTAGCAATTCTTATATCAGACAAATTAGATTTTAAACTAAAGTCTGTAGTTAGAGACACAGAAGGACACTATATCATTCTTAATGGGTCTATCCAACAAGAAGATCTAACAATTGTAAATATCTGTGCCCCCAACATGGGAGCAGCCATCTACATAAGCCAACTGTTAACCAAAATAAAGAGTCATATTGATAACAACATGTTAATTGTAGAAGACCTCAATACTCCACTCTCAGCAATGGACAGATCATCTAAGCAGAAAATCAACAAGGAAACAAGAGCTTTGAATGATACACTGGGCCAGATGGACCTCACAGATATTTACAGAACATTCCACCCTAAAACAACAGAATACTCATTCTTCTCGAGTGCACATGGAACTTCCTCCAGAATAGACCACATACTGGGTCACAAATCAGGTCTCAACTGATACCAAAAGATTGAGATTATTCCCTGCATATTCTCAGACCACAATGCTTTAAAACTGGAACTCAATCACAAGAAAAAATTTAGCAGAAATTCAAACACTTGGGAGCTAAAGACCACTCTGCTCAAGAATGTTTGGGTCTGGGGGCGCCTGGGTGGTTCATTCGTTAAGCGTCTGCCTTCAGCTCAGATCATGATCCCAGGGTCCTGGAATTGAGCCCTGCATCGGGCTCCCTGCTCAGCGGGAAGCCTGCTTCTCCCTCTCCCTCTCCTCCCGGCTTGTGTTCCCTCTCTTGCTGTGTCTCTCTCTGTCAAATAAATAAAATCTTTAAAAAAAAAAAAAAAAAGAATGTTTGGGTCTACCAGGAAATCAAAGAAGAACTTAAACAATTCATGGAAATCAATGAGAATGAAAACACATCGGTCCAAAACCTATGGGATACTGCAAAGGCAGTCCTAAGGGGGGAAATACATAGCCATCCAAGCCTCACTCAAAAAAATAGAAAAATCCCGAATTCACCAACTAACTCTATACCTTAAAGAACTAGAGAAAAAGGCTTTTGGCTTTCAGCTTGGGGAGGCAAAGGTGCAACTTTCTTCGGTCGTCCCGAATCCGGGTTCATCCAACACCAGCCACCTCTGCCATGCCACCTGAGTTCGACCCCAATGAGATCAAAGTCATGAACCTGAGGTGCACCGGTGGCAAAGTTGGTGCCACGTCTGCCCTGGCCCCAAAGATCGGCCCTCTGGGTCTGTCTCCAAAAAAGGTTGGTGATGACATCGCCAAGGCAACCAGTGATTGGAAGGGTCTAAGGATTACGGTGAAACTGACCATTCAGAACAGAAAGGCCCAGATTGAAGTGGTACCTTCTGCCTCTGCCCTGATTATCAAAGCCCTCAAGGAACCACCAAGAGATAGAAAGAAACAGAAAAACATTAAGCACAGTGGAAATATCACTTTTGATGAGATTGTCAATATTGCCCGACAGATGCAACACTGATCTTTAGCCTGAGAACTCTCTGGAACCATTAAAGAAATCCTGGGGACTGCCCAGTCTATGGGCTGCAATGTTGATGGCCGCCACCCTCAGGACATCATAGATGACATCAACAGTGGTGCAGTGGAATGCCCAGCTAGTTAACTACAAAGGAAAATGTTTCAATAAAGGATCATTTGAAAACCAAAAAAAAAAAAAAAAACTAGAGAAAAACAAATGATGCCTAAGCCACGCATTAGAAGAGAAATAATTAAAATTAAGGCAGAGATCAATGAATTAAAAACCAGAAACAGGGCGCCTAGGTGGCTCAGTTGGTTAAGCGACTGCCTTCGGCTCAGGTCATGATCCTGGAGTCCCGGGATCGAGTCCCGCATCGGGCTCCCTGCTCGGCAGGGAGTCTGCTTCTCCCTCTGACCCTCTTCCCTCTCGTGCTCTCTATCTCTCATTCTCTCTCTCTCAAATAAATAAATAAAATCTTTAAGAAAAAAAAATAAAAAATAAAAATAAATAAATAAATAAAAACCAGAAACACAGTAGATCAGATCAACGAAACTAGAAGTTGGTTCTTTGAAGGAATTAATAAGATTGATAAACCACTGGCCAGACATATTCAAAAGAAAAGAGAAAGGACCCAAATTAATAAAATTATGAATGAAAGGGGAGAGATCACGACTAACACCAAGGAAATAGAAACAATAATTAGAAATTATTATCAACAACTATATGCCAATAAACTGAGCAATCTGGATGAAATGGAGGCCTTCCTGGAAACCTATAAACTCCCAAGACTGAAACAGGAAGAAATTAACAACCTGAATAGGCCAATAATCAGTAACAAGATTAAAGCAGTAATCAAAAACCTCCCAAAGAACGAGAGTCCAGGGCCTGATGGATTCCCTGGGGAATTCTACTAAACATTAAAAGAAGAAATAATACCTATTCTACTGAAGCTGTTCCAAAAAATAGAAACAGAAGGAAAACTTCCAAACTCATTCTATGAGGCCAGCATTACCTTAATCCCCAAACCAGGCAAAGACCCCAACAAAAAGGAGAATTTCAGACCAATGACCCTGATGAATATGGATTCCAAAATCCTCAACAAAATCCTAGCTAATAGGTTCCAACAATACATTAAAAGGATCATCCACCACGACCAAGTGGGATTTATCCCCAGGATGCAAGCGTGGTTCAACATTCGTAAATCAATCAATGTGATAGAACACATTAATAAGAGGAGGGAGGAGAACCATATGGTCCTCTCAATTGATGCAGAAAAAGCATTTGACAAAATACAACATCCTTTCCTGATTAAAACTCTTCAGAGTATAGGGATAGAGCGAACATTCCTCAAGTTCATAAAATCCATCTATGAAAAACCCACAGCGAATATCATCCTCAATGGAGAAAAGCTGAGAGCCTTTCCCTTAAGATTAGGAACACATCAAGGGTGCCCACTCTCACCACTATTGTTCAACATAGTACTAGAAATCCTAGCAACAGCAATCAGACAACAAAAAGAAATAAAAGATTCAAATTGGCAAAGAAGAAGTCAAACTCTCTCTTTTCGCAGACAACATGATACTTTATGTGGAAAATCCAAAAGACTCCACCCCCAAATTACTAGAACTCATCCAGCAATTCAGTAATGTGGCAGGATACAAAATCAATGCACAGAAATCAGTTGCTTTCTTATACAATAACAACGTAACTGTAGAAAGAGAAATTAGAGAAACGATTCCATTTACAATAGCACGAAAAACCATAAGATATCTCGGAATAAACATAACCAAAGACATAAAGGATCTATACTCTAGGAACTACAGAACATTCATGAAAGAAATTGAAGAAGACACAAAAAGATGGAAAAATATTCCATGCTTATGGATCGGAAGAATAAACATTGTTAAAATGTCTATGCTACCCAGAGCAATCTATACCTTCAATGCCATCCCGATCAAAATTCCAATGACATTTATCAAAGTGCTGGAACAAACAATCCTAAAATTTGTATGGAATCAGAAAAGACCCCGAATCCCTAAGGAAATGTTGAAAAAGAAAAACAAAGCTGGGGGCATCATGTTGCCCAATTTCAAGCTATATTACAAAGCTGTGATCACCAAGACAGCATGGTACTGGCACAAAAACAGACATATAGACCAATGGAACAGAATAGAGAGCCCAGATATGGACCCTCAACTTTATGGTCAAATAATCTTTGACAAAGCAGGAAAAAACATGCAATGGAAAAAAGACAGTCTCCAGTAAATGGTGCTGGGAAAATTGGACAGCCACATGCAGAAGAATGAAACTCGACCATTCTCTAACACCATTCACAAAGATAAACTCAAAGTGGATGAAAGACCTCAATGTGAGACAGGAATCCATCAAAATCCTAGAGGAGAACATAGGCAGTACCCTCTTTGACATCGGCCACAGCAACTTCTTTCAAGATACATCTCCAGGGCGCCTGGGTGGCTCAGTTGGTTAAGCGACTGCCTTCGGCTCAGGTCATGATCCCAGAGTCCTGGGATCGAGTCCCGCATGGGGCTCCCCCTTCTCTGTGGGGATCCTGCTTCTCCCTCTGCCTCTGCCTGCCACTCCCCCTGCTTGTGCTCACTCTGTCTCTCTCTCTCCATGTCAAATAAATAAATAAAATATTTAAAAAAAAAAAGATACATCTCCAAAAGCTAGTGAAACAAAAGCAAAAATGAACTTTTGGGACGTCATCAAGATAAAAAGCTTCTGCACAGCAAAGGAAACAGTCAACAAAACAAAGAGGCAACCCACAGAATGGGAGAAGATATTTGCAAATGACACTACAGATAAAGGGCTGGTATCCAAGATCTATAAAGAACTTCTCAAAGTCAACACCCAAAAAACAAATAATCAAGTCAAAAAGTGGGCAGAAGATATGAAAAGACACTTCTCAAAAGAAGACATACGAATGGCTAACAGACACATGAAAAAATGTTCATCATCATTAGCCATCAGGGAAATTCAAATCAAAGCCACATTGAGATACCACCTTACACCAGTTAGAATGGCAAAAATGGACAGGGAAAGAAACAACAAATGTTGGAGAGGTTGTGGGGAAGAGGGAACCCTCTTCCACTGTTGGTGGGAATGCAAGTTGGTACAGCCACTTTGGAAAACAGTGTGGAGGTGCCTCAGAAATTTAAATATAGAGCTACCCTATGACCCAGCAATTGCACTGCTGGGTATTTACCCCAAAGACACAGATGTAGTGAAAAGAAGGGCCATATGCACCCCAATGTTCATAGCAGCAATGTCCGCAATAGCCAAACTGTGGAAAGAGCCGAGATGCCCTTCAACAGATGAATGGATAAAGAAGATGTGGTCCATATATACAATGGAATATGACTCAGCCATCAGAAAGGATAAATACCCAACTTTTATATCAACATGGATGGGACTGGAGGAGATGATGCTAAGTGAAATAAGTCAAGCAGAGAAAGTCAATTATCATATGGTTTCACTTATTCGTGGAAAATAAGGAATAGCATGGAGGACATTAGGAGAAGGAAGGGAAAAATGAAGGGGGGGAATTGGAGGGAGAGATGAACCATGAGAGACTATGGACTCTGAGAAACAAACAGGGTTTTGGGGGGAGGGATTGGTTAGCCCGGTGATGGGTATTAAGGAGGGCACGTACTGCATGGAGCACTGGGTGTTATATGAAAACAATGGATCGTGGATCAGCACATCAAAAACTAATGATGTATTGTATGGTGACTAACATAACATAATAAAATTTTTAAAAATCCTAAATTCTTGATGTTTATGTATCATGTAGAAGAAACAAATTCTCCTATCCCACCTTTACCCTCATTTACAGAGAAGATATACCTGGGTCCAAGCCATGGGTGTGTGACCCAGGTATTTCCAATTAGAAGGGAAAGAAAGGGATGCCATAGATAGAGGGCCATTCAAAGCCTTTCTGACTTCCTGATAATCAGGATCCTGGCAGAGAATGGGAGTGTAAGCAAAATTTAAAAGTTTTCTGCACCCCTATCCTAGTTCACTCTTATCCTAATATTAGGCTTTTCTATGAATATTATTGTGATTCATAACAATAGCATTATTAATATTATTATGATGATTATGTAGTGGTGGACTTTGGAGAGATTACACCTAGGCTTTTACTTTCTAACTTATCTGTAAAGAAATGGTGGATATTCTAGGGAAAGAATGAAAGGGCACTGGTACAGGCTATTATCTATCAAACAGAACCCAGTGTGGTACCTGACCAAAAATAAAATGTGGTGCCCTGAATTCCATGCATCTCATCAGACATCTTGTACTTCAAAAGCAAATGCCAACTGAAGATCTGTGCCAGCATTTACATTGTCCATTTCAAGAGCATGTGATGCCCACAGCTAGGTCCACCTTGTACCTCTCACTGCCGCTACACTTCAGACACTCATTAAAATATCTGTAAATTCCATGGATGTTCATACCTAAGCCACCATGTTGTGAGATGGCTGAGGGTTGCTTTGTTAGCTGTAATTCTCCCAATATGGCTTTCCTTCCTGGGCTTTTAGCACATAGACAGATAAAAGTAAGACCCAACTGCGGCTGTACCACCACTTGTCCCCCAACATTGGAAACAAATGCACAGTTGATTGAGGCTTTGGCAATCCTCTGTGTACCCCCAACTACCATAATCCCCAGTTTCTCACGGGCTCAGCTACCCAGAAAAGGGAAACACTCTAAGAAAGCTCCTCTTGGAGGCTTTCCCTGTGTTGTGATCTCTGTGAGCCCATGATCATGGATGAATGCAGGAATTGTTTTGTTGTTGTTTTTTTTCCCCAAGGCCCAGAGAGAGACAGTTGTATCCATCAGGAACCTAGAAGCTATTAATCTCAGGACTTTCCTTTCATCCTAAAGAATGCCCCTTCACTGATTCCTATTATTAATTTATAGAGCTGATTCAAAGCACACTGCTTCTATGCCAAGATTTCACTTTTGGATTTCTTTATCTATTCCAGCCTGCTCTGTGCCTCACATCAGATGGTCTGGTATAGAGGGAGGCGAAAGTAGGAAATCAAGGAGTCAGAAAGAGGGAAGGACGATTAAAGAAAGAAGAATCAATCTTGTTTTTGTAGCTAGAGCCTGCCTTATGACACATAAGGAGCTCCTTTCAGCCAACACCAAGATCTGAAGTTTCAAACAGCATTCATCCTTTTTTTTTTAAGATTTTATTTATTTATTTGAGGGAGAGAGAGAATGAGAGAGAAAGCACATGAGACGGGGGGAGGGTCAGAGGGAGAAGCAGACTCCCTGCCAAGCAGGGAGCCCGATGCGGGACTCGATCCAGGGACTCCAGAATCATGACCTGAGCCGAAGGCAGTCGCTTAACCAACTGAGCCACCCAGGCGCCCAGCATTCATCCTTTTGACTTCATTTTAATTCTACAAAGATGTATGGGGCCTCTACTTTAAGTGAGGTACTGTTCTGGGGCGCCTGGGTGGCTCAGTCAGTTAAGGGTCTGACTCTTGATTTCAGCTCAGGTCATAATCTAGGGGTCATAATATTGAGCCCTGCAGCAGGCTCTGCACTCAGCAGGGAGTCTGCTGGAGATTCTCTTTCTCCCTCTGCCTCTGCCACTCCCCGTACTTAGGCTTGCTCTCTCTCTCTCTCTCTCTCTCTTGCTCTTGCTCTCTCTCTCTCTCAAATAAATAAATAAATCTTTAAAAAAAATAAAGTGAGGTACTGTTCTAAATTACATGGGATGTGGTTCCCAGGCTTTTAGAAGATTATGGTACAGGGGAGAAATGAGAAATAGACAAACTAACTAGAAAATACAAGAGAATGGAATGGCTGCTCTAGTAGAAACACAAAGATACAAAAGATGTGGGAGCATAGACATATCATGAAAGAGCACAGGGAGTCTCCCCTAAGATTTCAGAGCATTGCTAATTGGCAGAGTACCAACAAGCATGAGAAGCACCAATACAGTACTTCTATACTACTTTTTGAACTCCTCCCCCAAATTGTAAGGCTTTTAAACCTGTGAAATGTGGTTTCTAGCCTAGCTTTTACATATGAGCAGAGTAGGCACTCATGTCTATCATATGAATTGAGGAACAAAGAACACCTCCTTGCCTCGAAATCCATCCCTGCTGGGAAACTAAGATGAAGTAGCCCACCTGGAGATTTATCTCCTTGATGCCTTTTTCCAGCTCCCATATTCCTCCAGAAGTGAAAGAGATTTTAAGAAATCACTTCCCACAATGCCAGGAGGGTCCTTGTGAAACCTGACAGTGTCAGGCACCTGGAGTGGAACTGAGAAGGAGGTATGGGGGAAATGGACAGGGTAGTCAGTATCACTCAGGACAGACTCTGCCAATTCACGTCTGTAGAGAGCTGGTTAAGAGGCAGCCTTAGTTTTTTTTTTTTTTTTTTTTTTTTTTTATTCATGAGAGAAGCAGAGGGAGAAGCAGGCTCCCAAGGAGCAGGGAGCCCGATGCGGGACTCGATCCCATGACCCTGGGATCATGACCTGAGCCGAAGGCAGACGCCTAATGACTGAGCCACCCAGGCGCCCAGGCAGCCTTAGTTTTGACTCCTGACTCTGTCACTTAATCTTAGACAAGTTATTTAACCTTTCTGGATATCAATTTCCTCACCTATGCAACAGGGATAATGATGCCTACTTCATAAGGTCATTGCAGGGCTTAAATGAGATAACACTTGTATAATGCTGGAAGATAGTGTGTGCTCAATAAATACTCCACAGTTCTATTTACAACTGGCCCTGAATGTCAAGAGATATGTTAATGAGGAAAAATATTTATTGCTGTGCACCTTGTTGGGACTCCATGATAAAGAAAAGGGCTGTAAAGGAGAGATATACAAGATTGTCTATCAGAGCATAGAGATTGCTTTTAAAAACTTCCAAAGGAGAATTCTAGTAGAAGGCTGGGCCAGTGCGGCACAGAGAAACCTGAATGGGAATAGATGGAGTGTATCTTACAAGAAGAGGCCACAGGGGAGTAGTCAGAGCTGACTCGGGGACCAGTGAGATATACTCCTTTCCCCTGGGTGTTTGTCAGAGAGACTGATGATGGAATTTTCAGGAATGGGGTCATACAATGAACAGGAATCAAAGGGAGGTTGTTGCATGTATATATATTGGGAGGAGAGGGGAGTGGAGGTTGCAAAAATGGAGGCTGTGGTTACAGACTCTAGTGATCATTTCAAGACTTGCAGCCAGATAGGAAAAAAAAAAATGGAAAGGCTGGAGAGTGAAAGGGATGGAATTCTATATTTGTCCATACATCTGTCTTCCCTACTGTCTCCTTTAACTGCCCCTTCAATTTTTTTTTCTTTTTTATAATGCTTCAGTTAGTGGGGACGGTGGTATTAATGTCTTTATATAGAGGTTTCATGCAACCTCACAGCTTTGAATTCCCAAATGAGAGGACTTGAGGTGGCAGAATCTGTGCGATGGTCACCATTAAAATTCAAACCAAAAAGTTGCAACTAGAAGCTTCAGGCAAGAGAAAGTCTTCTGAAGCAAACAAACAAAATTCCAGAGGGGTGAATACAGAAAGTGAGCTGATCTGGAACAGTTAAGAAAAATGGAACAGCTCCTCTGGGGGAGAGCCTCAGTGTGCAGGCTCTGGGGTTGCTTCCAAGGTTGATGGACTGCAGCTTCTTTTCTACAAAGTCCCTTACTCACTCCTCTATCAACTTCCTTTCTCTTTCCTCGTTGGAGTTGTGTGTCTTGGTTAGTCAGTGTTGCTGTGTTAGATCATGAAGCTTCATGCCCCAAACCTCTCAACCAGATGAGCTTTAGTGATGGACACCAACAGGAAAGTCTAAGCCAAAAGTGTGCATAGGGTAACTCCTAGCATCTAACCAAGAATGGTATAGAAGGGCCACACTGGGCCAGGTTCTCTGGAGAAAAGGGATTCTAATCTAAGGGAAGAAGGCAAGACTAGAATTTTTGGCAACAAAGTATAATAATGCCTCTGGATGAAACATGAATTTGCTGGCTCTGGAGAGGATCTTTTGGTCTCAGGAGAGAATCTAAGGAATACAAACCTTACATGAATTATAAAAACATCTCTCCTATTTTCCGAGGCAATGGAATATAAAACATTTGCTCTGCTACCTGGCTTCTCTCTCTCTTCTGTACCTATCACTTTATGTTCATAGTCTCTCTCATAGTTGAAGGTTACACTTTACAATATATAGGGAATACAAGCCTTCAGCTATTCAATTTCTAGAATATTCTCTGGCTATGCATGTTACAAAGATCTCATGTCTTTTCCTAAACTATTTTGAGACATTATTTCATCAGGATAAAATGCTAATACATTTTAGTGGTACTGTAGCCTAATTTTTACTTGTTTTTGTGGCTCTTGCAAGATATTCAAATGATCACATGTTGAGATGTGGCAAGGAAAGCGTCACAGTCCAATCACCTGGAAAGAAGCTGGGAGGAGAGAGGCAACGAGACAGAAAAAAGCAGAAAGAGTAGGGACAGAATGTGGTGAGAAGGATGAAATGGGGAAAAAAGAGATTTATTCAGGAGATAAGCTTTAGCAGATCCACATACTCAGTTTCCTAAGCCAGCAGGGTCAATTTAGAATTGATCTGGGAGACAGAAAGTTTGAATGCATTCTATACTTGTTTCTGCTCCCCACCAGCACATTATATTTTGATGATTGGTCTTTTGGCACAAGACTAGAAAATGCATAACTGTGAAGGCAGAAAGCATTGCACATATTAAACAGTGGTTGGTGTAACACACATTTAGTGTAGCTCACAGTGATCTGCATTTGCTCCATTTCAACCCACTGGACTGCTAGCTAATGGGAATTGGAGCCTGAATGTCTAGTCTGGGGCAGAATACACCCCCCGGAATTTTTTTTTCTGAATCTCTATTTATCAAGCTCCCTGATGTAAAAATCCATACAACAGAGACAGCATCAACATTTCTTTCTTCCAAAGAAAAATACTCTTTTTCAGGTGGTTCATCCTCTAGGCTGCAGACTAAACACAATTTTTAAGTCTAAGCATTAATTAGAGAGATAAAGAAATGTATCTCCCTTTGTTCAGAAGGAGAATTCTATTGAGCCTTTGACAATGAAGCAGCTTAAGGGACAGACTGAGATGCTGTTTCTGCACTATGCTTCTGTAGAAGGAAGATAAAGAGCCCACTCGTGGAGGACTCTGGCATTCTGCCATACTCTTGCTGCTTCCTCTGGACTTCAGCAGGAAGTAGAGTCCTAAAAGTAAGTAAATGGTCCATGAAGGCCAAGATGAAGCCTGTGACATGAAGCCACAAACCAGAATACTCCTTTGGGGCACCTAATTGCCTCAGAAAGTCTTTGTGAGTTTTTGTTCCCATTTTAGGCCCTGCTGCTTTCCCCTAGCATCAGCTGACAGATTATAGTGAGCTCACAAAAAGACAGGCCACTCAAGAACCCAGCCAAGATAGGTTTCTCATAGGCACAGAAGGCTCCTTGAAGTCACACTACTAGTTTATCAGAGGCCTCGGTGGGGGGGTGGGGGGGAAGGGCTATACCATTTTGCCCATCCATAGACCGTTTGCTTTAAAAAGTATCCTTGGGGTGCCTGGGTGGCTCAGTCACCTAAGCATCTGACTCTTGATCTCAGCTCAGGTCTTGATCTCAGGGTCATGAGTTCAAGGCATTCAGGCCCAGCATGGAGCCTACTTTAAAAAATAAAGAAACACATTCTGCGTGGAGCACTGGGTGTTATGCACAATGAATCATGGAACACTACATCAAAAACTAATGATGTAATGTATGGTGATTAACATAACAATAAAAAATTAAAAAATAAAGAAAAATTAAATTAAAAATAAAAAGAAGTATCCTTGGTAACAGGGGAGAAGCTGTAAACAGCAGCACCCTCAAGGCCACCTCCACTGGGGATTTAATGCAGGGCTTGAGGAACACTATATACCTCCTGACAGTGTGCCCAGGGCCTAACCCATGTAGCTCCCTGACTGTAATCCCATGCCCTTTTCCTGAAAGGATTGGCCAATCTACTCTACTACAGTTCCTGCTGCCTTTAGGCCATTCTCACACCTCTCACTTGATCCCACCAGTCAAAACCTTGGCTTTTTTTCTTTTCTGTTTGGATTTAAGAAAAGCTTTTGATTGAGGCATAATATATATACAAGATAATACACAAATCCTAAGTGTCCAGCAGAGTGAATTTTCACAAACTAAACACACCCATGTAACTGATACCCTGACTAAAAATTAAAACACCTCTAGCATCCCAAAAGCTCCAGTTCCCTTCTAATCACTATCATCCAAGGATAACAACTATGCTGACTTCTACCAGCATAGATCAATTTCTTGTGTTTTTGTGTTTTGTATAAATTGAATCCTAGAGTATGTACTTGTGTCTAGTTTCTTTGCTCACTATTGTGTTTTAGAGGTTCATTCAGATGGGTCAGATAGAGTTTTAGAATGTTCATCCTCATTTCTGTTAATTATATATTCACCCAAAGTAATACTAATTTATTTATCCATTCTACTACTGAGGGGAATTGGGTAGTTTCCCTATTTTTAGCTGTCACAAATAAGGTTGCTTTGAACATTCTAGCACAAGTATTTTGAGGAACATATATATGTTCTCATGGACTTTAGCTTTCCCATCTCTGCCAAGCTCAAAGCTCTCTGCCTAATTCCAGATCTCACTAGATAGCAGCCGATAGGACTGATTAATTATTGTGATTTTTAATGCCAAGGATAGTAAATAGAGCTTAGAGCGGCCCCCATGTTAACACCCTGCATAATCCTCTCCCATTGAGTATAAGTGAGACTCAAGATTTGCTTCTCAGTAAGAGAAAATGGCAAAGGTGATGGGCTATCACTTCTATGATTAGGCTACATTGTATTTATACACACGCATATATATACATATATATAGAGTTACAGCTATAGTTATATAGTTATATAGTTATATAGCAATAGGGGTGTGATATCATTCCTGTGATCACACGCACGTGTGTGCACACACACGTGCACATGTGCACACACACACATATGTTGCAAAAAAGCCTATAGAAAAGGCCACCTAAAAAGGAACTTCAGATAGCCTCTAGTTGCTGAAAGTGGCCTCTGGTCCACAGCCAGTAAGAAAACAAAAATTTGAGTTAAATAGCTGCAAAATTACGTCTACCAACAACCTGAATGATCTTGGAAATATATTTTTCCCAGTCAGGATTGCAGATGAGAATACAGTTGGCCAACACCTTGATTGCAGCTTTGTGAAAAACTGTACAGAAGACCTACTTAAGCCACGCCCAAACTTCTGACCTACAGAAACTGAGATAGTAAATGTGTACTGTTTTAACTCACTAACTCTGTGGTAATTTGTGACATGGTGTTATTAATTTTCTATTGCTGCTATAGAACCTCACCACAAACTTAGTACCTTCAAACAACACATGTTTATTAGCTTACAATTCTGGAGGTCAAAAAAGTCCTAGAATCAAGGTGTTGGCAGGGCTGTGTTCCTTCTGGAGGCTTTAGGAGAAATCCATTTCCTTGCCTTTTCCAGCTTCTAGAGGCCACTTGGATTCCTTGGCCCATGACCCCTTCTTCTGTCTTCAACATTTTGTCTGTCTCTCTGACCTCTTTTTTTTTCATCATACTTCCTTCTCTGACTCTGACCTTGCCACCTTTCTCTTATCAGGAACTTTATGATTTCACTGGGCATACCCAGATAACCCAGAATTATCTCCTTATCTAGAGATCCTTAATTTAATCACATCTGCAGTCCCTTTGCCATGTAAGGTAACATATTCACAGGCTCTGAAGATTAGGATGTGGACATCTTTGGGAGGCCATTATTCTGCCAACCACTTGCTGTAGTAGAAAACTAATACACCAAGTATCATGGGAATTGCTCTGTTCCTTAATGCTGTTCATCCCATTACATCAAATAATATGGTTATAGGGATTGTCCGAGCAGCAACAAGTCCTCCTCCAAAGCCTGTTATCTCTGAAAGTTCATGTATTATTTCAATAAATCATTTAACACCTTCTGGAATTCATTCTGGAGAATCACTGACAGAAGAGAAATACGTACTCTAGTGGGGAAAAAAAGTGTCTCTCTTTCCCCCCATCTTCATGAGGTGGGGATGAGTATTTACATGGGAACACACTTAAGAAAGCTTCTTTCTTTTTATAAGCCAGTGCTTTTTGAGCCAGACAAGATAGAGAGGTGTGTGGACTGTTCTTAATTTAACATACAGCAACCTACATGTATCAATTAAAACTATGTTTGGCTATAAGATAGACCCCAAATAACCGAAGTTCATTTCTCTATTACATGAAAGTCTGGAGGTAGGCAATCTAAAACTTGTAATTGCAGCTGTGGTCCACTAAGTCACATTCATCCAGAAACTGAATGAGGAGGAAAAGAAGAAAAAAGAATGTGCCAGTTTTAATAAAAGTTCCCCAAAACTGCCACAAAGTTCTACTGTCATCCCATTGGCATAAAATGGCTACATCTGACAGCAATAAAGAAGTTCTTTTTGTGGACATCCATAAGCGCAACAAGAAATTGATGACTCTATTACTGTCAAAGAAGGGTAGAATGGAAACTGGGGATAACTCTGCCTGTAAGGAAAAGCCAACGATATGGTTTGAATCTGATGACTTTAAGTAACCATATTGGAAGCCTATGGTTTTCTGGAGACCATTATTGTTTAAAAAAAAAAAAAAAAAGTCTTACTGGGTGCCTGGGTGGCTCAGTCAGTTAAGCATCTGCCTTCAGCTCAAGTCATGATCCTGGAGTCCCAGGACTGAGTCCCACATCCAGCTCCTTGCTCAGTGGGGAGTCTGCTTCTCCTTCTGCCCTTCACCCTGCTCGTGCTCTCTCTCACTTTCTCTCTCTCTTAAATAAATAAAATCTTTAAAAAAAGTCTTACTAAATTCAAATGGCATCCTGGAAATTACCGCATGCACATACACTTGAATGTTTGAGAACCACATCAGCGTCTAAGGGTTTTTTTTTTTTTTATCATTTTATCTTCTGTATATGAACTTCTTTGTTCTCCATTGCCAGTGCCGTGACAAAGCTCATCATATTCAATCTGGATTAGTGCAACAACCTGTAGGAGGTTAGCAGATATCTTGCTTCCTATTTCTTCTGTCCTATTCCACACCATACCATACACCCAAAATATTACCCGTATCAGTCACCCAGTTGAATTTTTACAAACTCATCCATTATACTGCTCATAAATATCTTGCCAAGTTTGAATCTGATGAAGCATTCCCTAATGGGCCATGTCAGAAAGAAAGAACCATTACAGGCCAAGTCTTCTGGCAGGAGGCAAAGTTCCAAGGTGCCACTGTACACCCACTTCTTATTTCTTCTCTCATAACCATCCAGGGCTCTTTGCTTTGTTCCATTAAGGTAATCATGTCTTGACCCCTCTGAACAGAGTTCAGACTTTCCCCACTCTTCCAAAGCAAAGTCTATGACCACATACCTGAAGGGCATTATCCCTGAAACCAAACCTTGGTTTTTATATATGTAACAAGAATTATTTACTCCTCCTCCTCAGGAGCCTAATTCTGAGACTGGCAGGTCCTCCTTACCACTGGTAAGGGTCAGGAAAATAAAAAATGATGCCAGATGGAAATCTGGATCTAAACAAAGGAATAAAGAATACTGGGAATGGTATTTATATGGGTAAATATATGGGTTTTTCTTATTTTTAAAATCTCTTCAAAAGCTAATGGGCTATTTAAACAAAAATAACAAGGTAGTGTGTGGTTTATAACATATACAAAATGACAATAAAAGCACAAAGGTAAGAATGGGAGAAATAGAAATAAAATATTGTAAAGTTCTCATACCATATATGAAGTAGTATAATGTAACTGGAAGGTACACTGTGATTAAAGATATTTGCTATAAACTCAGAATTGACCACCAAGATAAAACAAAGAGTTATAGCTAATAAGCTAACAAAGGAAATAAAGACAATTATAAAAATATTCAATTTACCCAAAATAAGGCAGAAAAAGAGGAAAGGGGAACAGAGAACAGATGGGACAAATAGAAAACAAATAGCAAGATGATAGATTTAAACCTAATTACATCAATTGTCACATTATATGTAAATGGTCTAAATACCTGAATTTAAAGGCCAAGATCATCAGATAGAATAGAAAAACAAGACCCAACTACATGCTGCCTATGAGAAACACATTTCGTATCTAAATATATAGGCATAAATTTAGGTAAATATAGGCAGGTTAAAAGTAAAAGGATTTCTAGTAGGTATCACGTTAACATTAATCAAAAGAAAGCTGAGTATCAATATTACTATCAGGAAAATTAGATTTCAGAATATTACCAAGAATAAAGAAAGCTATTTCATAATGATAAAAGGGTCAATTCATCAAGATGACATAACAACCCTAAACATTTATGCCCCTAATAACAGAACTTCAATACACATGAAACAAAAACTGAAAAAACTGCAAGGAAAAATAGATAAAATCACAATTATAGTTAGAGATTTCAACAACTTTTCTCTCAACAATTGATAAAATGAATTAATTAAGCAGAAAATCATGATATAAAATATTTTAAGAATGCTGCCAAGGAACTTTACCTAATTGATACTTATAGAGCACTCCACTCAATAGCAGAATACAAACTATTTTCAGGTACACATAGAACATTACCAAGATAACCATATTATGGACCATAAAACAAGTCTTGATAAATTTCAAAAGATTCAAGTCATAAAAATTATATTCTCTGTTCACAGTGGAATTAAATTATAAATAAGTAACAGAAAGTATCTGGAAAATTCCCTAATATCTGGAAAGTAAATACTACACTCCTATACAACCATGGGTCAAAGAAGAATTCAAAGGGGAAATAAAGTATTTTGAATCAAATGAAAACACAACCTAACCATGGCTGGGGTTACCACCAAAACAGTACTTAAAGGGAAATGTATAGCACTAAATGCTTATTTTAGAAGAAAGATCTCAAACCAATGACCTCAGCTTCTAACCTTAAGAAACCAGAAGAGGAGCACATAAAACCCAAAACAAGGAGAAGAAAGAAAAAACAGAGCAGGGAGGACAGGGCAGGAGGAATTATAAAGGGGCATGAGGAAACTTTTAGATGTATTGAATATGCTCATCATCTTGATTGTGGTAATGGTTTCACAGATATATACATACCACCACTTACCAAATAGTACACTTTAAATTGTACAGTCTTATTATGTATGTCAAGTATACCTCAATAAAGCAGTTTTTTTAATGTAATCCAGATAGTATAGTAAATGTTCTCTTTGTTTCCAGTTGGCAGTTTAAGTACCTAACCAATTCCTTGAGCCTCTTCCCTGCTGAAGAATGAGCCACCACAAAAGAGAAGATGAAAATACAGGTGGCTATTTGCCAAATGGTTATAATAAAACCTGACCCTGATAACTTCACAGGGTTCTGTGAAGATCAAAGTGATAACAAACAGAGCTCATTACAAACTTAGAAAGTGTTATAAAAATGTAAAGGGATTATCTCTCTAGTTTCAGGTTTCCTGGTGAAGTGAATTAATAGGACTAACCACAGTCAAATTGGGAAGTGGATAAAGTTTATCTTTGTTTCCGTTTCCTGGCCCTGATGCCATCATACTTTGTGACACCCAAAGCCAGGAAAGGCTTAAACAGGACCTCATTCTGCAACTCTTTCTCCTTTTCTCTCTGCTAAACCTCTGTCATGCTTTCTGTCTCCCCTGGAGATTGTGCTCTCAACTAAATGACAGTAAAAGCTAAATAAGCAATTCAGATAAATGACTTTCTTAAAAGTTATTTACTAATACATTGTCTTTGACTCTTAGTGGTTTACTATGCTTTAACACTGGTTAAATACTAATTTCAACAAAATCCTTCATTGACTGGCTTTTACTAGGGGGTGGCATTTGGAAGTAGATGGCCCCTTACTCAGTTTATCCTTTCAGAAACTAAACACTTCTTAGAAATCCCTTCTGTTGAGTTTAGAATACTGTAGTTTTTCTGCTCTAGTAATTTTATTATAAGCCAGGGATCTATTACGTGAGCATTCCTAGAACTCTTATAAATTTCTTCCCTCTCCCCCCACATATGTGTGCACACCTTTAAAAATAGTAAGAAAACAAAGCAGCTCCAATCAGTAACAGCACTGCAATGTACAGTTTCATCCCTTGTATATCACTTCAGGATTATAATTAAATCATTAAAATGCATTGCTAATCTGTAAATCTGGTCTCATTAGCATAAGCGTGCTCCATAATTACCAAACACACAGTGAATGCTTGTGATTTTAACAGGCTTTTGGACTAGTAAGCCTGTGTGAATGCCACTCCACACATGGTAGCCTAAGAGCTTCTGGAAGAGCTTTCTCCAATTTTGTTCTGTTTGTCAGGCCAGTGGCATTGGTTTTACTTTTTTTGGAATAGGTAATAGGTTCATAGAGATCACTATCAGACCTCTAGCAAGCTCTCTTAACCAGTTTTGTTTTTGTTTTTGTTTTATGTAGGTAGTCTGAGACAGTCTAGCTCCATCTTTTGAAATAAAGTAGAAAATAAAGAGTTATTTATAGGATCAGCCTGCTGGAGTTTTTCTGAGAAAATTATGAGAAGAGAATCTAGTCAGTTGGCAACTTCATTTGCCTAAATGTCCTTGAATCATTTCCTTACCCAAATATTTTTGAGATGCTATAGTTACTACCTCACTGCATTGAGGGAGTATTTTTTCTTGTTTTAATTCATTAACTTCCAGCTTATCATTGTTGTTCTAGGATGTGGCTATACTTGAGCATCAAGGTTGTTTTTTGTTTTTTGTTTTTGAGAGACATGCAAGGTACCATGCACTGATCAGTTTCACTGCCAAGTAAATGACCACGTTACTACCAAGTAAATGACCAAGTAAATGACCAAGCTAGCCATGGCTCATTCCTCCCCTGTATTACTATGCACTGCACATTCTTTTCTGGGGCCATCATACCTCTTCCCCTACCACAGGATTTGATTACAGATGCCTACTTCCCTCTACCATGGAGCCACAGTCTGCCAGCCTCCCCAGCCCTGATCACAAAGCTGAAAGAAAAGGTTTGTGGTGGAAATAAAGCTTTCTCCCTGTCTACATCATCATCTCCTAGAGTGGTACTTTTCTGTCTTCTCTCTAGGCACATGATCTGACAGTGGACATTGGGAGAGTTTGGCGGGGAGGTCCCCACTAGTTGAAAATAACTCACCCACCTTCTCTCCCAAGGTTACTAGATGAGTGGGATGCAATTTGAAAACTTATTTTCTTGGGGCGCCTGGGTGGCTCAGTTGGTTAAGCGACTGCCTTCAGCTCAGGTCATGATCCTGGAGTCCCAGGATCGAGTCCCACATCAGGCTCCCTGCTCAGCGGGGAGTCTGCTTCTCCCTCTGACCCTCTTCCCTCTCGTGCTCTCTATCTCTCTCATTCTCTCTCTCTCAAATAAATAAAATCTTTAAAAAAAATGAAAACTTGTTTTCTTTCAAAAATTCTCCAATAGCTGGGGAATCCTCTTTCTCTTTTTCCACCATTTTCAAAGAGAAAAAAATACAAGAGAGGAGATAAATGGTCTTTTAGAGTATTGAGATGCTAAATACAACTTCTAAATTTAGAAGCAAGGAGTCTTCCGGAATTCTCCCTAAAATGGCCCCCTGATGTGCTTCCTCTTTTTTTGTATCTAGTGAACTCCCTCTAACACTGTTCTTACAGGATCTTTGGGGCCCATATACAACTTAGATTTGCACTGTCCTCCAAAGATGTGATCCTTTCCTACAGCCTTCAGCCTTCATTTCTGAAGGGCCTGTGCCTGGATGTGTGACTATCATAGTATTTTTTTAATTATTAATTTAGAAGGTGGGGGTGGATTCCCCCTGGCATTTTCCTCTTCCCCTTCCCTTCATTCAGAATGCAAGTAGTTGCCCTGTGCTTATTGTCTCAGAAGAGGCATGTGGCAGAGTAGAAAACAACTAGCTGGCCAATCATTCTGGCTCTTCAGTTCCAAACCTGAAGCCCTTAGGAGAAAAGGATTCTCTGGTAAAGACAAAATGTCTAAGCCCTGCCTATGAAGGAAGATGTTATCCCACAGCTGAGGGAACTAAGAATCTGAGAGAGGGGGGCTCTCTACCCCACTTTCTGACCTTGCCTGCAGGGCAACAGCAAGATGACAGAGAATGAGATCTGTTGGTCTTCAAGGTAGAAGAGTCCAGAGCCCCTAACTTTCAGATTTTATCCCAAGGAGATAGCAAGACACCACAGAAGAAAAGGCAATACAGACCCCCAGTGAAAGGTGGAGATGGGTAAGAGGATGCAGGGTGAGTGCATTCCTAGGAAAACCTTATCTTTTCTACTCATCTTCCCTCTGCTGCCTGAGAATCTTCTATATCTGAGTCCTTTTCAGCTCAGAAAGGCTTTACCATTTTCAGGTAGGAATCTAGCCTGTCAGTGTACTTTTGTTGTGAATATTCCCCATTAGAACCTCAAAAAATTGGGGCGTACTCATCTCTAGACTAGATGGACTTCCTATGGGCATTCCTCAGTCCAAGGGACAAGAAGAAATAAGTACCCCAATTTCCTGACTGGAAGCGCTGGAAAGGACTACAGGACATGGACAAAATCTCATCTTAACGAGTCAGTTCATCTTAAATCCCTTTTTCGATATAAAATATTCATTTTTGAATCTTGTTTTTATAAACATGTATAATTTATGTAGGAATTTAGTATCAAACACCTTTTAAATTCCAAAAGGTGATTGAAAAGCACATCGTATAATGAAAATATAAAACATTTTGGGTTTGCCTTAATATTAAACAATGCAATCATATGTAGACCTCTAGAATGCAAAATCAGGAATGGGGGCATGGCATATTTGATCTTATGCAAGGATTATGATTTCTGTACTGAAATGAAAATATCTAGAGCTTTATTGTAAATATAATCAAAACCTTGTGATCTCAGTGGAAATTGTTCTAATTCTAAACTTGTCTCATACATTCTAGCAAAGACAGATAACCTGGAAGTGTTTCAAATCTACAGAAAAAAATCTTGAAGTTTCCGGGTAGATTTTAAAGATGTGTTTTCCAGTAATTACTATATTTCATTTTTATATACTCTGGTTGTGTTTTCTAATATTTTAAATTGGCTTTTAGAAGTTTGAACTTGTATAGCATTAAGGTATTTATCCAAGAGCCTCTAAGAAACTAATATTCTTCAACACAAGTATATACAATTAAATAAGGATATTGGTAATATATACAAAGTAAAATTTGAACTGTGAGCCATGAATCAAAAGAGGGTTTGGGGCAAAACCTTCAGAACTTTAGAGTAGTGTTTTTGTTAATCAGATGGAATTTTAATATTCTAGGTATCATCTTGATCCTCAACAGAAAGTTAAAGATAATGAATGTTACTGCATTAAAATAATACTAATTGGAAAAATAATTTTATAAACTACAAACTTTTGTTAACAATACATAGCATGATACATGTAATTATTAAAGGTATGTTGCAAAGAAGAGCATGTAGCTCAGAAAAGAGAGCAAGAAATTAAGTAGTTTTAAGATAAGAACAGAATTCAGTAGAGTTAAAAAATATTTGAAAATGTGAAGTTCAAATATTACTAGAAATTATATAATAGGAGTCAGAAATGTTTCATTCAGCCAGAAATCATATACATGAATCTTGTACAATTGTATATGGAACAGAACCTTGTAAACTGAGCATTTGTAATTTTCTATCATCTTTAGGTAGACAGATATATGGACCCTCCCCCCTCTCCTTTAGTTCCCATCTCCACCATGCAGAGGAGTAGTAGAGACCTTCATTTTCTAAAGCCTAAGAATTATCAACTGCTAAAAGTCAAGGCCTTCAAATTGAAAGCAAATAATTGAATGAAACTATCAGACAAATTCTTATATAACCACACAGAATGAGGAGCTAAGAGTGATTTTAGAAGAAATATGATTGTACATTCTTAGTAGGATGCAGCTAAGATCTAAAAGAACTATACTGAAAATCTTGAACTTTATTTCATAGCTTTATTGCTTAATATGTATTGTTTTGGAACTCTTCTTGTTTTATCAGATTAAACAATTATATTTATTGTATTAGGAATCAAAAATTTAGAAAGGAATTCTTTACCTTTAGAAAAGAACTGGAAATATCAATATGAAACAAGAAAAAACACAAATATTTTCTAGCTTTGTTCATTGAAATGACCCAAGAGCAATGAAACCCCCACAGTGCCCTCTAGTGCTCAGATTCTGGTCTCTGATACTATTTTTCCACTAGGAGGAATCACAGCTCCTTGGAGAAATGAGTGATTCTATGTCTGGGGCAGAAAGGTACAAAATAAGCCTGGAAAATCTTGTGCGAGAAAGCAACAACGCTTTTGATTATCAGTGGATAATGTGAGGAAGACATAGGAACATTTTTTTTTTAATTTGAGAGAGAGACAGAGTGTGGGCAGAGGGAGAGGGAGAGAGTCTCAAGCCAACTCCATGTTGAGCATGGAGCCTGACACTGGGCTCAATCTCACAATTCTGAGATCATGACCTAAGCTGAAACCAAGAGTTGGATGCTCAACCAACTGCACCACCCAGGCACCCCAAGGAGCAAATTTAAAAGAGACTCTCCTGGCCAAAGTTGTAACAATTTTGTATGTCAATCATACCTCAATAAAGTGATTTTTTAAAAGAGAGAATATAATGACCATAGTTGATTAAATATATGAGAAGTCATATTCCCATAATGATACACAAAGAAAAAATATAAGAGGTGATTTTAAAATGAAGGGGGGGAATCGGAGGGGGAGACGAACCATGAGAGACTATGGACTCTGAGAAACAAACTGAGAGTTCTAGAGGGGAGAAGGGTGGGGGGATGGGTTAGCCTGGTGATGGGTATTAAAGAGGGCACATACTGAATGGAGTACTGGGTGTTATACACAAACAATGAATCATGGAACACTACATCAAAAACTAATGATGTAATGTATGGTGATTAACATAACATAATAAAATAAAAAAATTAAAAAAAGGTGAATAGGATAGAATGCATTTCTATGGAGTTTTATTTCTCAGTCATGAGGCATTATTGATTAATTTATTGTATCAGTGGAGAATATAGAAATTAAAATAGTAAAAACATCATTTGGAGGGCATTTTCTGACTCCAGAGAAATATCAGAATGGCCCATAGTCTGTGGTCTCAAATCAGACAAAGCCAAGTGAAATACCTAGAACTCAATTGGGTATAAAGTTAAGTACTCAAGATTTATATGGTTTTAGGAATATGAATGAATGTGAAAAGTATTAACATATCTCAGGATCCCAACAATTTCCAAGTTCTTTGGAGTGAGAAGAAATATATTAATAAAAGGTTTTATCAATTGGAATGAAAGCTATAGATCTTATGACACAATGTATAAAACTTTAATCCAGGGAAGTAGGCTAAGTAGCTGATTACTCACCTCTTAAGGTTATGGATCACTCACAGAACAATCGTAAATAGGGTTCAAGATACCCTATCAGGGTCATGAATGAGAATCCAGTCAGCCTTCAGGCCTAAATCTCTGGCAGTAAATATCCTTATTTAGTTGGTATGGTAATTCTTCTTTATGTGGGATGATTTAGAATTAGGTATAGAGATATTTAAAAGAGATAACCCATTGTACTTATATTTTTGTGTTAAGAAAGCTGTGCATATTTGATATTTTATGTATTTGTGATATATGAAAGAATCTGCCCTGTCCACAACAGCCTTGTAAATCTAATTTGAAAAATGTATAATTAATTTGGAGTTAGGATTTCAAAATGAAATCTTGTTTTTTACCCCAGTATTAAAACATTTAAGACCCTTAACTCTTGTCATTTTTATGAATTTATTTAATTTTTAAGAAATTTTTAGTTTCTAGGCAGATTTGTTTGTTAGATAGGACAGTTAAAATACTAAAAGGGCCATGCTTAAAGTGTTACAGCTGTTAACACTGCTTACCACGCAGATGCACAGACTGTCAGCTCACAGCAGAAGCCCCTCTGTTCTTTCCCCAGGTCCTACATGTCCCCTCAACACGATGGGGCCTCACTAAGAGGAAGCCTGCTTGGCCAGCAACCTACCCCCTCTAGACCCTGTTCACTATACCCTGACCAGGATTCTATGGCCTCTAAGGCCCTCCTCCCCGTCTTTTATGGGATATACCCAGCATATCCTTTAAAGCACACATGGGTGAACAGGAGTGTATAATGGAATAAATTTGAAATGCTGAAATTATTCTGAGATTTTCCAATATAGCATCTTCTCAGTGTACACATGTCTTCTCTTTGTGCTAATTATAATGCAAGGAAACTGCTACAAATGTGATATAGGACACAACTAGGTTAAAGGACCTTCACCTACCTACAAATTGATTTTATTGACTATTTCCAGGAAGTGGAATACTCCCATTTCTTAGTTGTCATGTATCATTTTTTCTGGATGGCCCAAGGCTGTCCTCTGCAGTAAGGATGATGCTACTACCATTATTTAAAAAAAAAAAATGCTCCAGGATACATTATTTCCTGTGGAATTTCTCTTAACACAAACTCACTTTTTGTTTTATGGGACAAAATTTCCAACATGCACTTAAAGCTATAAAAAATCAAATTTCAGGGCCGCCTGGGTGGCTCAGTCAGTTAAGCGTCCGACTCTTGATTTCAGCTCATAGCATGATCTCAGGGTTGTGAGATCAAACCCCACGTCAGGTTCCACATTGTGCATGGAGCCTGCTTAAGATTCTCCCTCTCTCTCCCTCTAAAAAAAATCAAATTTCAAACACATATTCTTCACCACCCTCAAAGCTCTGGCAAAGTAAAAACAAAACAAAATCTGTGACATTAAACAAAGACTAAGTACATTTTGCCATGAAAGCAGGCCTTAAGTGGCCTAAGGTCCTTCAAATTATGATGAATCTGTGAGCTGCAAGTCACAACTTAGCCTACATGCAGTTGTCCTCCAGATAGAAGTCCAGCACTTTCCTTCAAATGTTGAAGGATACATTGCAGTCTTATAGTCAAAGACAAATGTCTACATTTCCTTTCAGAATGTATGCAGGTTGACAGACCAACACTGGATTCCACAACAAGATATGCCAATGAAGAGGACTAGGTCTATGCAAAGAAATTCCAGAGAGGAAACCACCTCAGACTCAGAGGTGCCAGGTCCTATGAAGTTCACTAGATCCACCCTTAGTTCAGACTGCAATAACAGAATACCATAGGCTAGGTGGCTAAAACAACAAACATTTATTTCTTATAATTCTGAAGGCTGGGAAGTCTAAGATCAAGGTGCCGGCAGATTCAGTGTCTAGTAAGGGCCCACTGCCTGGTTCATAGACAACTGTATTCTCACTGTGTCCTCACATGGTGGAAGAAGCAAGGGAGCTCTCTGGGATCTCTTTTATACAGATACTAATCCCGGGGCGCCTGGGTGGCTCAGTCATTAAGCATCTGCCTTTGCCTCAGGTCATGATCTCAGGGTCCTGGGATTGAGCCCTGCTCCGCAGGAAGCTTGCTCCTCCCTCTCCCACTCCCCCTGCTTGTACTCTCTCGTGCTGTCTCTCTCTCCCTCTGCTGCTCCTCCTGCTTGTGCTCTCTCTCTCTGCCAAATAAATAAATAGAAAACCTTTAAAAAAATAAATAAATGAAGATACTAATCCCTTGTGGGGGCTCCAACCTCATAACCTAATCACCTTCCAAAGAGCCAATCTCAAATCTATGTATATGTGTATGTGTACACATATATGTATATGTATAGGTATATATGTGTATATATGTATATATACGTGTGTGTGTATACACATATATCTCCTGGGGGTTAGGTTTCAACGTAAGAATTTTAGAGAAGACACAGTCTATAGCACCCCCACACAGCTGTGTGGGTTCAAGATCACCCAATAGAAACATACAACTAATTGCAAGTCTGCTGCGCCTGTGAACCAGAGTGCCAAGGACTCAAGCCACGAGCCCATGAAAACTGGGCAACCCTAACTCCTCTACAAAACAGACACAACTTAAGATCTCAAAGCCTAGATGGGAACTTCTAGGTTTCCAAAGCTCACGCATGTTTAGTCCAGGAGGGGAATGGGCATCCCCATTCTTGGCATCCATGATTCATAGAGGGGAAGACCTCAATGAAGTCTCAAAGAAATGCAAAGGCAGATAACCCTGGGACTAACTGTATGAACTGGGAAACAAGAGAGCTAATTAATACCAACTAGAGTCTTCTTAACCATATTCACCTTGCTTACCACTGTAGTTTGCCATCATCCACCAAAAAGGGCTTCCTTTCCTGCCTCTCACCTTGTCCATCTCCCTGGAGTGTCTCTTATGGTGATAGTGAAGAAGTATAATCCTTGGCAAAGCATATTCATAGACAAGTTAATTCATAGGTAAAACTGTGTAGACTCACAATCCAAAGAGGACAAAATATGAGAAAGAAATTAGCTCTTCCATTAAAAGGCACTGTCCCGTGTCAGTAATTAGAAGAGAAAAAGTGCCAGCATAATGATGTTATGGAACCTGGACTGGATCGCCCGAAGGAAGAACCAAGTGGCACCCGGAGATCTTGGAGGATAGGAGGTTTATTTAACACTGGCAGGCTCAGAGGAGAGTGGTCTCCAAAGGTCTGAGCCCCGAGCACAAACAAAGGGCACAATTTATACACCTCTACTTCTGCATACTTGGCACTTTTGGAGCGTGCACAAAGCAGGGCAGGGAGAAGAACCCGGATTGGTCCATGAGGGAAGCAGAGCGGGGAGAAGAACCCGGAAGAACCTCAGGGCTAGGACTGGGACTCTCTCACCGGCTCGGTTGGCCATGTTAGGACACAGATTTTCCTTATCAATGATAGATCTCTAATATTACACTAGACTAACACAGTGATGTCCCCCTTTCAAATGATGTTACTAGCACTTCTTTTAAGTAGGCTTTTGGAAGTTTGATAAATTAGGACTACTTACACCCCCGTGAATGTCACTAGGTCTCACTACCTCCCTCTGAGGATCATAAGGATCTTCATCCCCTGCTGTCACAAGACAAGACAATTCTTGGGAAAGGATCTTAGATTGTACTCATATATAAAAGACACCCTGAGATTTTGATGTAAGGATCAGGGGTGTGGTGGGTCTCAGCTTCTGGCTAGTGAGTACTTTTCTACTCCCTTCCTGTAATATACTTCTTATAAATAGAAAAGACTTCATTTAAAATTCTGAATCTGCACTCTCTTTTTCTGTAACAAAGAAAATTAAGAAAGCTACATTTCATGCACACCTGAGTTTGGGACTGAGATTCATTGCTGCTGCAGGTGCACATGAACAGAATTTCTAAAGATTGGAGTGTGGGGCAATTCCTACTGGCAGCTTCTATGGGAACCAGGTTACCAGTCTAGAGAAAAAGTGAGAAGGGAGAGCCAAGACAGGAACCCAAAGGTGTCTGAAAACACAGATACACACAGAGCAAGCATGGTGCCGCAGTGAGAAAGTAGGAGGGGCCTCCATTCCCTGAGTTAATGAATGCAGTACATTTTTAGATGCTTTCTGCAGACCTGGGCAGGGAAGGCTTGAGGCTTGGGGATGCTTTGCGCATACTTTTCAAATATTTGTTTAACATGAATTTAGTGGGGGTAGGGTAAAACTGATATTTTATTACTAAAAACTGAGTCATTTATTAATTTACTCCCACTGACCAAAGCTATTTTAGCAGCATCTTTTGTTTCATTCTTGCTCTCCGTTTTTCTTTTGCCAATTTCTGAACCAACCAATTTCTTTTTTTTTAAGATTTTATTTATTTATTTGACAGAGAGAGACACAGCAAGAGAAGGAACACAAGGAGGGGGAGCGGGAGAGGGAGAAGCAGGCCTCCCGCAAAGCAGGGAGCCCCATGTGGGGCTCGATCCCAGGACTCTAGGATCATGACCTGAGCTGAAGGCAGACGCTTAACGACTGAGCCACCCAGGTGCCCCTGAACCAACCAATTTCTTGAGAGTCATATCAAAAGGTTTAAAGTTTAGTTAATAAATCTTTTATTGCCATTATCAGCATTATGCCATACTTGATTGGTGTCAGAATTTCAGCTATGACTGTAAAGTGAGTCTGTGGTGGTGCTATTTTTTTTTTTTTAATTTTCACTCAAGGATGTTGCCTACTTTGGATGGAGCAGAACCAATTTGCATGTCCCTAGTTATGTGAAATTCTGTATGGAACCCTAAATAAACTGGCACTATATGGCTGGTTTATTCCAGTAATGTTTTAGGGCCCACCTAGACTGGAAAGCTGTGGAAAGCCTTCCAGCTGGCTGCCTTTTAATTGGCCATCTGGCCTGAGTGAGGGGGAAGAATGCCCTGTGGGCTTACTGGTACTGCTCAAGAGCAGACGCTTCATCTCCCAGACTGGCCTACTGGACAAAAACTAAATGTTCCAGCCCGTTTCTTCAGGAGAAGGCAGGTTTCCATGACTTCCCCTCTGACTTGTGCCTCTCCCAGTGGCCCAGGTGCTGGAATTGACCCTGGCATTCCCATACACTCAGGACCTTCTTCAGTCTGCATTCTGGGCCCCGGTACTAACAGTGCTGCTTCATGAGGAATGGCGATGGTGTCATTCAGGTAAGGAGTTGGAGGGCAGGCTTGCCATGGACCAGGTATGGAAGAGGGATATAAGGCAGTAGATATGCAAAGAGAAAGCAGGCTGCAATAGAAAGGAAAGAATATTTCTGTCCAAAGGCAAATCCATTCAGCCAAACCAATTTACTCTAGGCACAGACAGTAATGCTCACCTATCCTTGTCACAATGGCACTTGGGTATTTGGGTGCTCTCAGCAGGGAAAGGTCAAGACCAGAAGCTGCCACTTAGTCCCTACTCCTACTCCCCTCCTTAGTGATGACATTTTCTGAACCCCCCACCCACTCACTTCTTTCACAGCCTAGAAATGCTCTCAAATCCCTGGGGGAAATGAAAATCAGATCACTCTTTCGAAAACTTAAGGAGTTTTGTACAAAGGCCAGGAAATAGGAAATTAATACTAGGTGGTTAAGTGAACTGTCAAAACAAAGCAGGCATTGGGCTTATTATCTGCCTAACCCAAAAACAGAATAGTTGGGGATAGGAAAAATATACATACGAACACAATATGAAACAAGGCAGTATACTAGAGACCTTGAGGTACTCACTCATAGTTACTTTTATCTGATGTATGAATCCCCAAGTAAAATAAAGAGGAGAAAAGTCTAGATTGGGAAGGGAGGGTGATTTGAACCCTTAGTTCAGTGGTTCTCAACCAGGAATGATATGTCCCCCTGGGGACTTTTGGCAATGTCTGGAGACATTTTTGGTTGTCACAACTAGAGGGTGCCTCTGGCATCCAATGAGTGGAGGCCAATGGGTTGCTAAACACCATACAATGCACCGGACAGCTCCCACAAAAAATAATCATTCCGTATAAAATGTCAAGAATGTTGAGGTTAAGAAACCCTGCCCTAGAGCAGTGGTTCTCAATGTTTAGCCTGCATCAGAATCCCCTGAAGGACTTGTTAAAACACAAACTGCTAGGACCCACCCCCAGAGTTTCCAATTCAGTAGTTCTGGGTGGAGTCTGAGAATCTGCTTTTCTAACAAGTTCTCAGGGGATTCTGAGGCTCCTGGTCTAGGGACCAGTTTTGAGAGCCCCTGCCCTAGTTCTCAACTCTAATTGCCCTTTAAAATATCCACCTGCTTGAGAATGTGATACTTAGATACTATCAATGCTCACAAAAGGAGGAAACAAGAGACTCCCCTTTAAGCCAAGAGACTTCCCAGAGACTTAATTAAAGTTTGGGAAAGTATCCCGGGAGGCAGGGGTGGGAGGGGGTCAATAAAATTGATCCAAATAAATTCTTTGCACATACAAAATAAAACTCACATGCACAAAAAGAAATTTGATCAATAAATTAGTAAATTCAGAGTGAGGAGGGAGTAATTAACAGGCCCATTTAAAGTGCGGAATACATTAAATACAGAATGAGTGACTCCACCGGGACCACTGAAGCAGGAAACACCGATGCATTTGAGAGGCCTGGAAGATTAGAAACATATTTCAACAAGGAGAAAAGAGGAGAGAGAAAGGAGAGCCCAGAATGATGAAGATGCCAAGGCGGGTGGGGGTATGTATTAGGGCCTTTGGAGCCTAGGATTTTGAAATCCTATGAAAAGTTTAACAAAAATGCACCTGTGCTGTGCTCTTGTGTATCTCCCGGGCACAGGAAACTTTTAAGTAATATGCTGAGAGAGCTATGCAGGCCATACCTGGTCCTGAGCACTTAATATGTCAAGTCCCTTTATATTGGAGTAAACAAAATGTTTATCCCAAGTCAGGTGAAGCAGAGGCAGATCTCAGTGATCCAGAACAACCCCAGAATGACCTTGGACACCTTGGCAGTCTCTAAGATCCTCTGCCAGGAAAATTGAGGCCAAAGCAGACTCCATTGCCAGTTCAAGGCACCTGGTTGATGGAAGTCAAGTTCTGGGGCAATTTACTATTAAGGACAATTAAAAGGCTGCCCTACCTCATACAGACACCCACATACTCAATATATTCTCCCCAAGAGGTGAGGCATAAAGGAAAACAAATGTATGACTAATGGCAGAGCCATAAAGATATAAATTTCTGCTAAGATGAGGCAGGATATACCTAACCTTCAAGTTAGATGTATAGCAGGCTTTCGATAAATGTCAGATCCCTTGCTCTGAGGTTGACTTCAGAGTCCAGTTCCCCACTTCACCCCCAAGTGAGTCCCCTGGAATCTCTGTTGACAGTGGAAATGTAAACTGGATCAGCCATGAATATGAATCATTGTGATAATTCCTTTAGACCTGGTGGAGAACAACACCTTGGCCAAGAACTGCATCAGCAAGAAGCAGACCTCTTTGGCTTCTGTGCCTCATCACACCTCTGAGACCTCTCTGAAACATAAGTAATAGCTTATTTTTCTCTAAGGGAAATTAGTCTAGCTCTGTGAATTTCACTCCAGGTTAGTGAAGGGCTGGGAAGTAATTTTTGCTTTCCACGGAGCCCTGGTCCCCTAAGACCATTAAGAAGACTCTTTCCAAGCCTGGGGAACCTAACTCTGGTACAGGGAAGGGATACCTGGGTGGCTCAGTGAGTTAAGCATCTGCCTTTGGCTCAGGTCATGTTCCCCGGGTCCTGGGATCAAGCCCTGCATCGGGCTCCCTGCTCAGTGAGGAGTTTGTTTCTCCTTCTCCCTCTGCCCCTCCCCCCCTGCTTGTGTACACGCTCTCTCTCTCTCTCTCTCTCTCTCTCTCTCTCTCTAATAAAGAAAATCTTTTTAAAAAAGAACTGGTACAGGGAAGGAGCCCAGAGTTCAGTTCAGAAGACTGTCTCAGCACCTAATTTTTCTCACAGGAGCATTGGGGCCCAGGCCTGGGCCTTTAGTGGAGTGGGAGGGAGGTTGCTATGGTTAAAGCTACTTCTGGTTTTTAATTTCCCTCTGCTGTTTTCCATCAGGACTTCCTCATTAGCTGGATGGGAAGGTTTGCAGAGCCAAATCAGCAGCTGATTCCCGCAGGCGATGTTTTAGTTCTAGTGCTTCCCCAGGTTTGGGGCATAAAAGTGCCTCCCAGGGTGAGGTGACTTGCCACACATTGGACTGACACCTGCCTGTGAAGAGAGGCAGCTGAAACCACTTTCCCAGAGCAGCCCTGAAGCAGTCAAGTCAGTGCCACCTTTAGCAGTCTTTCTTCCTAGTCAGCCACAGATCTCACTCAGAGCCTGGAGATGAATTCTTAGTCTAGTGAGCCCTTCCAACCTGCTGGTCAAGCCTTTGCTGTCACCATGGGTGGCTTACATAGTACTCCAAGTGTGAGGTCAGTTAAAAGGCATGAAGCTGCAAACTCCCAGACTCTAAGAGGGAGAAGACAGCTTGCAGGTCATGCCAGCTACACTTTCTTTGGACTGCAACATCCCAGACAGAGGCATCCCACCTTTAACACCTCTACTGAGAGGAAGCTCAGCATGCCATGAGGTGGTAGCCCTTCTACTGATGAACAGCTCTAACGGTTAGAAGGCCATCCTTTTCCCCTACCCCCATCTGCTTTCCTATATTTCCTGTGCAGCTACACGGAATATGTCTGCTGATCCTGCCATCTGATGCTATTTCTACTTGTGCACTATCTTTGCAACCACACCAGATGGTTTGTGAGGGCATGGAGCATGTCTACTGCTCCTTAGACATCCTCATAGTGTTGCTGGCTGGCTCTAAGGGTACCAGCTAGTGTTCTTAGCTGTGCTCTGAGTTTCTTCACTTGTGGTGACTGTCCCCTCCCACACACCCCCTCCCCCTCCTCAAGCCTGAATTATGTTCACTCCAACTTCACCCCCCTGCTCATACTGGAGTCACTTTTGAGGAATAATGTAAACTTCATGGCCATCTTTGGGAAATGTCCAGAGTAAAGAAAGTGATCTCCTTGAACCCCAACCACATCATTTCTCCAACATACACACATACACACACCACTATCACCACCACCACTCTTTGTATTTAGGAGAATGTGAACACAAATAAGCTTTAAGGGTAATCTTGAAGGGAAAACAAAAATGTCAAAATGCAATATACAACCTGAGGAGGATGAGTGAAGCAGAGAAAACAAGAGTATTTCATACTCCTTGCCTTAGGGCATTATCAGCACAACAGCCAAGTTCATCTCTCTCTCTCTGAAATATTTATATCGGTGAGTCAGTCTGCACATGCAGTGACACGGATCTCACCTCCAAAAGGCGTCAGCTGACTACATCCAGGACATAGCAATGCTGCCCTCCTGGGAGGTCTTTTTGCATTTTCTCCCCATGAATCCAACTCCTACCACCCTTGAAGACCCTTGTCCAATCTGACAGCACCCAGGAAGTGTCCTCTCCTTTCCTGAGCTCCTATTGTGTGTCTCTATGCCAACACCTAGCATTTGAAGGAATATTCCATTTTCCTTCTCTAATTGCTAAACATGTGTATTTTTTGTCTCTTTATGTAGACTGAAGCCTCCTCAAAAGCAGGGACTGTGATGGTGATACTTCTGCATTTATCATAATGCCTGGTACATACAGCTGGGGCTTAAATAAATGCTTTAAAAATATCTAGAAAGGAAGTCTACCAGTGAGTAAGGTAAATAGATTAACCCAAGATTCCTACATAATCAAGACATTGAGTACGTGCTAAATGTAAAGTACCTATCCATCTTAGTATGATAGAACCCCGCTGGCAAAAGATGTCCAAATCTTCTCTTCCTGCAAATCCAGAACACACAATCTGTTCTTCACACACAAAATTATGCCTGGTCACATCCTGGTGACCCCTTGTCAGTATGGTCCCTGTGATCTGTGTCTCCATTCATGGGGATGGGTCTGCCTGAGCCAACTATAATCTCATACTGGGGATACAGTATTTGTAAAATGACACAGTATTTGTGAAAATTGGGGGAAATGCCCAACTTCAACAGCAAACCTTGTGAAGTTCTGGTGAAAAAAAATCAGCCTAGTGTCTAAGGGCTTTCTTAAAGTAAGTAAGGAAATGAGCCCAGTGTGTAGGGTTGCTGGCATATATGGTTGGCTTGATAGTGTAACAATTTCTGAGGAAACTCCATCAAGCAGTAAAAGCATCTGCCTGTACAGAATGTGGCTCCTGAGGACATAGAGTGTGTGGGTCAGGCAACCACATGAATATGCCTCAGGGCCTCTTGTATACCCTCTACCTGGACTGGTCTCCCTCTGCCACTCCTCATCACTAGCTCTTTCTTGGTTTTTGAGAACTCCTTCAAGAGGCCTATCTAAAGAAGCTTCCCCCTCAAAATGTTTTACCTCAACTTTCATTCATAGCACTTCCCATGATTTGTCATTTTAAAATATATTCATTCACGTATTTTGTCTATGTCTCCATATACTTACATTGTCTATATATTTAGAATATAATAAGCTCCTATTAAGACATGGCTATATCTGTTTCACTCCTCACTGTATCCCCACAGGACAATTAGTAGTCAAATGATTGAGTTAAATGATTATGAGATAGTGTGGCAGAGCAAAAATCACAAGGAATTTCAAGAGAGCTAGGTTCCAGTCTCAGCCATTTACTAGCTGTGTGGTATCAAACAAATCGCTTAACCGTTCAGACCCTCAGCTTCCTCAGTTTCCACATTTTTTATATGAAATAATATCACCTACCTCACAATACTATTTGGAGGAGAAAAAAACAAAATATGAATGAGAAAGTACTTGATAAAATGTCTTGTACAAATCTGAATTGTTTTAGTATTATGTGAGGCACCCAAAACAGTACCTCTGCTTTCTCTTTAGGATGCCTACCACAGGTACCTAAAACCCAACCATCAGTCACACCCTTGGATTAATCCTATATTGGAGACATAATACATTGAAAACCATGTGAACCTTTAGTGCAGGTGTTTGATCTTATCATTACCTGGCAGAGAGAAGGGTCCTTAGAGGATGGTGCCCAGGATAGGCAGTCTCAGGATGAGGGGTAATGGGAGAAGAACCTTGAAATGCCTTTAGAGAGTGCAGGCCAGGGGAGGGGGCACCTGCAGCAGGGGCTCTGCTCAAGCCAGGCCACTGAGTTGTTAGGGAAAGGGAAACCACAGTAAGGAAGGTGGAAGTGCCAGCTGCAAACTCTCTCTCCTTGGCCTGTGTATATCTCAGGGTCACTTGACTTTACAGAATCCATGTGTGTGCATTGGAGAGAGGAGAGGGAAGCCAGGGAAGCCAGAGAGCATGAAACGGACACCAAGGGAGCTATACTTAATCATAATAACCATTAGTATTGACTTTGGTGCCATCTTAAAGGAGCCATTTGTTATAAGAACCAATAGTCAAAACCCCAAGTCAGCCAGGCTTTGTCTTATGAGCTCTAAAGTAATGGTATTTTGCTGTTCATTTGTTTTAATTTTCTAAATTCAAATGCAATTTAAAATCAATTCAAAAATTGATTTCTTTCTTTTAAACAAAGAAATGTTAAAAGGAGAAAGGAAGGAAGAAAAAAGGAAGGACAGACAGACTGGGCTTTTCAGTGAATCACATAATAATACCCCAAAAGCAGGAACCCAAGGTAGTAATTATTCCCCTAACTGAGAAGCATGAAAATGGGTGCGAATTATGACTACATGAACAATATATAAAACCTCTCCAGAGAAGAGGCCAGTAAATCACTTACCTACAGCTTCAACAATGACATATAAAGCTGGAAAAAACACAATTAAGGTCAATTGACTCCTGGTTTTTAAACTACCACCTCATTTTAATCAGCTCCCCATGCCGTTCTACATCTCCAGCTGGCTAACTGGCTAGCTAAATTAAAGTTGTTTGCTCTTTTTCAAGCAGCTCAAAAACAAAGTGGAAACAGTTGAGTGATCTTGCAGTTAAGACAGTTTGGAAAAGGTCAGCAGATTATTTTCCAGCCAGGCCTTGTGAGGATGTCTGCACCCTGATATGATCACCACAATCCAGGGTCTGGCACTCTACAAGACCTAGGTTCTGTCCGTTTCCCCAGCCTCTGGGGACTGGTTCAGACTAGCCAAATTCACACTAAATTGATAACAAGGACCTCCAAGTTCTTAATAGATGATGGTGGGATGGACCTACCCAATAACCAGAATGCTCTGGCCTACTATCCTGGTCTCTAGGAAAGAAACTGAATTCCTTAAACAACTCTAAAGAAGAGAAAATAAACATGAACTACATTAATTTAAATATAGGTTCATGGCTTCATGTAACAATGCTTTGGGCCTTGATTTTATGATCTGTATAAAGGAGAATAATATTTATCACTTAGCATTGTTTTTGGTGATTTTTGAAAATATTTTGTGAACGGGAGAACATGATACAAATGGAAGTGGTTATTTTTGGCAATAAGAAAGCAGTTTAGTGCACAAAGAATTTGAGAAAGGGGAACGGGAGAGTTCTGTAGGCAGTTTTAATCCCCCTGTGGTAGAACCCAAAACATTCTACACTAAATTAGAGACTGCTTTTCTAAGGACTGAAAGCCACTGCACATAGTCTCTGTCCCTTGAACACGTGGAGAAATCACAGATCTCTAACTCACCTATTTCAAAATTTCCTCAGACAGGAAAAGCTTCCATCACCATGACACCTCCTGAAGCACAGGCTGAAATTAGTGATACTGCAGGGTATCTCCCATGAATTCCCTTTGAGATGGATGCCTTCCGGGGGACATTTCCCTGTCTGCCATTTAGACACACCCCCACCTCAACAGCTGCACCTTCACGCGCGTCACTGGACGGCTGCTGCAAACAACTGCATTTATCTACTCCAGGGAGATTCATGTTGCCTTTCCTTTCAGGGGGGAGTCCTTTTCTGACCTGCTCCCCCAATTCTGGCGATGCTTCTGTGTTGAGAACAATGAAGAATTCCCACTCAGAGCCAGGGCATGGAGAGGTGAAACTGGGGAGGGGCAGTGACAGCACAGAATGGGTGGTTTTATTTATTTTTTTAAAGATTTTATTTATTTTGACAGAGAGAGAACACAAGCAGGGGGAGCTGCAGGCAGAGGGAGAGGGAGAAGCAGGCTTTCCGCCAAGCAGGGAGCCCAATGTGGGGCTTGATCCCAGGACCCTGGGATTGTGACCTGAGCCAAAGACAGACACTTAACTGACTGAGCCACCAAGGCACCCCAAATGGATGGTTTTAAACCCCTGGAGATTGAATCAGTTCTCTGGGACAGTGAAAACCTGTTATTATTCACAATGGGAAGACATAGGACATGAGGAAACAAGAACACTCTAAGGCACATTTCAGAAGCCAGAGTAGTAAGCCCAACAGGGACTTCCCACTGTCCTTAGACTCAAATTCAAGTTGTGTACTATGGCCCATGAGGCCCTGAGTGACCCAGATTCTGCCAGCTTCTCCAACTTTATTTCATATATTCACACCCTCCCCAGTCACTATACTCCATCCACATGGACCTTTATATTCTTTAGACCTGCCAACTCCCATTCCCAGCTTGGAGTCTTTGCACCTGCTGTTACTTCTTGTCTGGGACCCCCTTCTCCCCTATCTTTGTCTGGCTGAGTCTTTCTCATCACTCAGCTTTCAGGTCAAATGTCACCTCCTCTGATGGCCTTTCTACTAATGTTGCCACTCCCTCAGCCACTCTCTCACCCATTACCATGTTTTATTTTCTTCATGGCACTTACCTAACATTATATTATTTTTCCCTTTATTGTCTGATTCTCCCACCACAAGAGACAGGACAGAGAACCAGAATAGGTGAAATGGAAGAATTGCAAGTCAGAACACTTAACAGGCTGTGGGTTGAGACAAATGCTGAAGGCCAGGAGAGAAATGCCTTGTCTTGTGTATATGTATGAGCAGACTGGGTCTATTTAAATCAGCTGAGGTTAACATGCATGGAGTACCTACTGTGTACCAGCCCCTTTGCATATATCATTCCCTGCTTCATATCTCCATGGAAGGAGGGACTACTGCTCCATTGCTTAGGAGGAAACAGTATTAGAATCCCACATTTGCTCCTCTCCACTGTAGGAAGGGTAAATATTAACTGGGCAATATTAACCAGAAGGTTTAGGGTCACTTTACTGAAATAATTATGTGGGCCTGTCTCTTTTCTCTGTAGCACTTTCTCAGTTTCTAGTCTCCCATTCTGTAAGTCCATCTGTGTGGGAAAGAAAAAAAAGAAAGAAAAGAAAAGAAAAGAAAAGGGAAGGGAAGGGAAGGGAAGGGAAAGGGAAAGGGAAAGGGAAAAGGAAAGGGAGAGGAGAGGGAGAGGGAGAGGGAAAGGGAGAGGGAGAGGGAGAGGGAAAAGAAAGAAAGAAAGAAAGAAAGAAAGAAAGAAAGAAAGAAAGAAAGAAAGAAAGAAAGAAAGAAAGAAAGAAAGAAAGGAAGGAAGGAAGGAAGGAAGGAAGGAAGGAAGGAAGGAAGGAAGGAAGGAAGGAAGGAAGACTGCATTCTCCAGCTTCTAAGCCTATAGCTAATTTTGATTTGGGATAATCATAAGCCCCATTCTATCTCATGCCCAAACCATATCCTCTGGTCCAACATTAACAGATAATCATGTCTTGTAGATATAGACAGGGAAATGAGTCTATATCTCCTCATGAGAACATGTGGAGTTGGATCACTGAGGTTTTTATCGTGGCTCTGCCACCTACTGCATGACCTTGAATAAGCTATTTAATATTTCTGTCTCTTAATTTTCTCTTCTATAAAATAGGAATATTAATAATATCTATTTCATAGGGTTTATATAAGGATTAAGCAATATGATATAAAATATCTAGCAAACCATTGATATATTAATAAATTTTAGTAATCACTAATGAGGTACTAAAGGTACAACATTGATCTACAACTAATTCCTTATGTTTGCTGTCAATTAGTTAGAGCCAAGCAGGGTAGACAGGTAGGCAGATTAGACTCACAAATCTCCAACACGGCCATAAAAAGTTGGGGAATAAACACAATGGCATTGGGATACTAAAGTACTATGTTAGGAGACCAAAGTACTATGTTAAAAGGCCACAGTTTTTGCTGTGCCTCACCAGAATTTGTGTTTGGAGCCTTACATGTGGCTTCATCTAGTATGCTCAGGTTTGGGTCTGGGTCCATTATTAGCAAGTATACATCTTTATTTTGGGTGTCTGGGGCCTCAGGGGTCTAGCCCTGGGAAAGATCAAAGTGAGCTCCAGAGTCAGGAGAAACACTCTGAAGCCATTAGACTACAAAGGCAGCAAAGTTTTCATGAGCTTCAGAATCCCCTGGGAAGAGGGCAAGATCCTTACTAGTCTCAGGAATTGGTGACCTCAAAACAAGTAGGCCACTGGGTCTAGTGTAAGCATTAGTTGATCTCTAATTAATAGACTTGGCCTTTTCTAGTTTGTTTAGGGGGATTCCTCCTGTTAGATTTCTCAGCTAGGACTGCCATCCAAGGCTTTAAACCAGAACAGCAGCTAGATTCTTTGTGAGTTAAAGAGCAATAATATGGAATTTGGGGCTTTTAAGTTGTCAGTGTTGGACTTTGTTAGGTGGCATTATATCAGCTGCTCCAAATTCTGTCTCCCTTGATCTTGTCTGAAATACCATGCAGGACTAAGGAGCAAGCCTTAAAGGGACAAACCTTGGGTCTATTTGGAAGGTCCACAGACTCCCTGGAGTCTCTCCCCCACCAACTCAACTTATTCAGGGGTATATAGGCTTCTTGTTTTATAATTAACCAGGAGTAAGTGGTCCTTTTCTGATATGTTTGCCAAGGGGCCTGATATCATAGGTAGTAAGGGATGACCACTTACTCTGATACTGCATCTTCCCTAGTCTCCTTCTACTTCTCCCGTCTCTCTTCCAAGCTTCTGTTTACTTATTGTACAGACCCTAAACTGTGAATATTCCCCAAGTATACAGGCTTGTTTACTTTGCTCTTTTCCAACCCATACTCAGTAGACTCGTCCACTGTCAAAGCTTCAGCTCTCACCTCCAAGCAGATGATTCCCTCACTGAGTCCTATTTGCAACTGTATTTCAGATCCATATTTCATACCTTCTACATGCAGTGCTGTGCTGGTAAATGTTTAACAGTTCTGCTTATGTCAAGAAACTGATTTCTAGTTTTTGCCAATTTCCATGCTATGCGTACTCCCACCATGGCCAATTTCAAGCTACCATAGTGAGATCACTGAACACAGAGTTGAGAAAAGATGTGCACATTTGGCTCTCCCAAGATAGTACAAGCTAGATCCCCACATCACTATGGCTACAGATAAACCTCCACTTGTTCATCCTACTGTCACCTCAAACTCAGCATCTCCAAAGATAAGCTTTTCTCCACAAAACTTCTCTTCCAAGTTACTCTGTCAATGGTGTCTGTTATAAGGGATCTAGTATTTCCCAGGTTTAAGGTTTCCCTAAAGAAGCTTCCACTAGAATAATATACATAGCCAGTCTGCAACCCCTCATTCCCTTTTCCTCAAGGTGTGAGTTAGCTTATTGGTGAGAATAATGAAAAACTGTTCAACTCAGTTCCTTCTGTTCCAGGGTTGGCAGACTCTAGCCCATGAACCAAAATCAGCCCACCACCTACTTTTGTTACTAAAGTTTATTGGAATACAGACATGCTTGTTCTTTACCTACTGCCTATGGCTGCTTTCATGCTCCAACAGCAGAGGCAAAAGTTGTGACAGGACCAGTCATATGGCCTGAAAAGTCTCAAATATTTATTACCTGGCTCTTTGCAGATGGGGCTTTCTCTTTCAGATATGCCTGCACTGAGAGCGTTGTTTTAGGCTGTTCTCATCCAAGTGAGAATCCTACAGGATGAGCTGTGTTCCTGGAGGGGAAGGCTACAGTTGTCCTGGTAGGCCAATTACTATAAGGAGAAATCTGCATAATTCATAAGGTACTCACATTTTGATATTCATTCATTTATTGAGTCTTATTTCTCGGTTCTGAGCTCAGTACAGGAACAAAGAGGTATTCTTTTCTGTCCCACTAAAACCCAATAGTACTATTTTATGATTCTCCAACTTAGAAATCTTGTCATCTCTTAAATCTTCACCCCTTCATCCATATTATTCTGGCATATCTGCTTACAAAGTATCTCACACATGCTGTCCTTATCCGGGCTCTCATCACCTCACATATCTGAACTACTTCAGTAGCCCTCTCTTCTACCCCACTCTTACATCATTAGCTTTTCTGCCTCCAGTCTCTTCTTATTCAATGAACACTGTACTAGGCACTGGAAGTAGAGATGACTAAGTAACTGTCCCACAAGTTTACAGTCTTTTCAGGGAGAAAGATAAGTAAACAGGCAATTGCATCACAGTGTGAGAAATACTGTGTTAAGATAGTATTATTATAGCAATAGTATGCTATTGCCAGATCAATCCTCCTGTAACACCACTTTTATCATGCTGCTTAAGAACTTATAATTGCCACCTCCTGCCTGTTAAATAAAGCCTATTTCTGTGCAAAGAGGAGAATGGAAATCATTTTGAGGGGGAAGGGATTTTGTTCCTAATTTTTAGAAATTTAAATTCCTTTTGAGAACAGGGAAACATTTGATAATGGGAGGAGGGTTTTAGTGTGGCTTTTTCTGGGTGAGGGCCCATTTGGGACAACACATACATTGTTAAATCCTCTCTGGGGAGGGTGTTCTAACATAGCGGTGAATGAGATGAGAAATAGACAATACAAAGCAGCTTTTTGTCATAGTTTGGTGAATTTAATTAAAGTAACTTTGTACAAAACAATTTCAGATGCTTAGGGGAGGGGGCACACATGAAAGAGACTTTCACAAAAGGTTTATTTTTTGAAGATTTCATTTATTCATTTGGCAGAGAGAGAGTACAAGCAGGGGGAGCAGCAGGGAGAGGGAGAAGCAGGCTTCCGCTGAGCAGAGAGCCCGATGTGGGGCTTGATCCCAGGACCCGGGGATCATGACCTGAGCCGAAGGCAGACACTTAACCAAATTTTATTTCATTAAAAGAAAGAACAACACTCCAGAGTGGTCACAGGCTAAACTATTAATCATCTTGGGTAAACCAAGCAACAAATTGTGGTGTAGTAGTGGTTTTGCCCTACAGCTAAAGGAGAGCTTAAAGCTTTCTTTCTATCTTCTCTAAGTCCATAATACATAAGGCTGAAGGTCAAAATGACCTCCAAAAACCCATTCTGTCCACCATGTTAGATGGTACAACTTCTGTATATGTAAGTAGACTAAGAAAACTGCTCTTTCCATTGCTTCTTTCTCAGAATTAACTCTTCCTCCTCAAGCATCTAATAGGAGGAGCTCATCACTTGTAAGGCCCAACAGGATTATGGCTGAACCCACGGTAAAGAAGCCTAGCAAAAACAGTTAAGGCCAGCTCAGTTTTAGACTTTAGGGGGAAGGGCCCTATTTTCTTTAGTTTTGTTTTTCTGTGTTACATTTTGTAAGAGTGGTGATGACAGTGACAGCCAAAACCAAAGTTGGACCCTAGACAAAAAGAATCAAAGAAGCTACTTGGTCTGCTCCTGACCTAGGCCATAAACTTGAAGGACAAAAGTAGTCCTTTCAAATATAAGGTCTGGATTAACAAACCAGAGGATGAGCTTACAAAGAGGTTATAAGACCCTCTATAGCAGTAGGACTGTCCAAACAGATAAAGTATATCTTTATAGTTAAGATCCATTCTCTGGAGCTAGACTACCTAGGTTCATCTTCCAGCTCTGCTTCTTACTAGCTATGTAATCTTGGGTAAGTTTCTTAGCATCCCTGAGCCTCTATTTCCTCATCTCAAAAGTGGGGAGACTAACAGCTCCAGTTTCATAAGGCTGTTTTGAATATTTGATGAAATAATTTTCATAAATGTTGTAGAACCATTGTACCCAATAAATGTTAGCTGTTATTACAAGACAACGTACCTTCCCTGCTAGAGATATTCCTTGGCAGATGTAACAGGAAGGGCTGTGGCCATAGAGTTTGGGAGGTTCTGTCCTAGTTACACAGACACTTGAAAAATCACTATGCTAGCCAAATACATCTCCTCATTCCTCCCTTTTCACCTTCTTCTCAGTTCTATCCCTTGCTATGTTATTCCCCCCCCTGCTTAAAATGCTTTTCCCTTCCTTTATCTCTACCTGTCCAAACCTAGCACAATTCCACACCCTTAAACACCAGTGTACTTAGGATCAATACTATGCAATGTAACATTTAATTGTTCTTTAATCCTTTCATGATGCCTACTTTAGTCACTCCTATGAATTAAGACATTAAATGCCACTGTTAAAATGAAAATATCATCTGGGTCAATAGTAGGTGCTCAATAAATATATAGGCACTCTAGAAAAAGGTTAGGAAAAGTATGCAAACATACCTCAGCAACTAGGTGATTATCAGTCATTACTGAAACACACTTGGCTTTACATTTGGTGGTTTGTAGACCATGGTTCCAGTGTCAGACAACCTGGATTCAAATTCCATCTCCACTGTTTGCTAGCTGTGTGATCTTAAACAAGTCACTTAAACTCTCTGGGCCTTGATTTCTTCATCTGTACTATGGGTAAAATAAGAACAATCAACTTCATAGGGTTGGTGGGAGGATTTAATGAATTCGTTTAAAGCATTTAGCAGAATGACTATAAGTGTTGGTTTACATTTTAAGTGTTGGCTACTAATGTTACTATAAATTGCTTTGCCAGATTAAGTGAACAGGGCCTCCTTGAAATTGAATACAGAACATACCTACTAAAAAAGAGTCAAAGCACGGGGTCAGCATGGAAAGGGCAATCCTAGAGAGGAGCTGTAGGAAGGGGCCCTGGGGACCTAAGAGAACCCATATTATGAAAGAGGATTCCTAAATTCAGAGCATTCAACACAAACTTCTGCACCCACCCAAGTTTATCTTAGGCTGTTCTTGCAGTGACTAGAGTACCCTAGCCTGTCCCAAGTTGTGCTCTAAGAAAGAGAAGAGCTAACATTGCATTTTTGAAAGACTCCCATTTGGTTTATTAAGTAATTAACTTCCTGATGCACAAAGGACAAAGCACTAAGTGGCCCTCTGAAGCCAATTAAAGCCCAAATGGCTGGATTGCTGTAAAGAATGGGTACTCAGGGAAAAGCCTTCCCTTTCTGAGGCTACCTCCCACCGATCTACTAATTAGACTGGGGAAAGGAAGAGCGGATGGCAAGGAAGCCAGGAAATGCCAATCTATAAGAGAGGTGGGAGGTCTGGGAGCCAAAAGGAAATTAGGCAAAGCTGAGGCTGTCCCTCCTTGAGCATTAAGCAGAAACCAGGCAAGCACAAAGCACCATATCTGACCCTCTGCTGGGCTGGGACCACTGACCCTCTACAAAGGCCCTATATGTGATATATATGATATGCTCTATAATGTGATAATCCATAGCTACTTTGGAACTACAGGCTGGCCTCCCTTTGGGTCTCTGAATATTCCCAAGAGGCCCAGGTCATTGGTACTCAGCAGAGCATCATTCTAATGTTAAGATGAATCAAGCATAGCACAAAAGATAAAGCCCCCAAAACGAGCAGGTTGGGCTTACAATTGATCAGATAATGTTACTCCCTTTCCATATTATTTGAAACTATATTTTAGATACATGTTGTTCTTCCCCACTAAGATAAAACTCCTTGCGTTGTAGAGCCATGCCTTATTCATTTCTCTATTTCCCACTAGTACCTAGAATAGTGCCCATGCAAAGTAAGTGCCCAATACATGTTTATTGCATTGAAATATGTTTGAATCTTGGGGTGCCTGGGCGGCTCACTCATTAAGTGTCTGCCTTTGGCTCAGGTCATAGTCCCGGGGTCCTGGGATCGAGCCCCGCATCAGGCTCCCCGCTCTGTAGGAAGCCTGCTTCTCCCTCTCCCACTCCCCCTGCTTGTGTTCCCTCTCTCGCTGTGTCTCTCTGTCAAATAAATAAATAAAATCTTTTTTAAAAAAAGAAAGAAATATGTTTGAATCTCAAAAATAGCTAAGGATGGGAGAGCAACAGAACTAGGAAAATAGTTTCTGGTCATCTGCAGCAACCTTCCTTCTCTGTGGATTTTCTGCTCAGTTACCAAGACTAAAAAGTCTGGGCATGCCAAGATGTGTGACAAATTATACAAGAAATACAATACAGTGAAATCTAGATTTCCTTATGTTTCCCCATTGTCCACAATGGCCTTACTTCCTAAAAAGTGTCCTCTAAAAAAGAAAAATAGAAGACATATAGTTTTTTTTAATTGAGATTCAGCTCTATGTAACTTGAGGCAATGTGGTTTAATAGAAAGAGCACAGACTTTGATGTGTATGACCTTGAGCAAGTTACTTAACCTCTCTGAGCCTTTCATATCTGTAAAATGGCAGAAAACAGACCCTATCTCATATGTTCTTGAGGTCTAATCAAGCTAATACTTCTAATACACCTAGAAAAATGCCTGACAATAGTAAGCACTTTATAAATTTTAGAAACTATCTGTATGAGGATTAAGTAAAATTAAATGAGATGAAGCATGTAAAGCAGAGGTCACAGCTTATGTCTAAGTAAGACCCAGACATGTTTGGGTATATCTGGTACAATCTTTAACAGTCCTAAAGAAAGATATTTCTGCAAAAACCGAGGAAGCTCCTGAAGGAGAATTGTGGTACAGAAAAGTATAAGAATCAGGGGGTGGAGTGGGAGGGGTAAAATAGCTTAGTCTTCAGGAATCCTGGGTACAGTTGGGTATCTCTCACTTGGATTTGTTTCCTAGCCCAGTCCCACATAGCTTATGTCTGAATAGGTAGTAATGGAACAGGTAAGGACTTTAAAGGGTATTACTAAAAGCTGTGAGGGAAAAAAAGGTACTGAGCTAAGTAACTTTGGAGGTAAGTGGAGACAGTAAGACTAATGACAAAAGGCACTGTACATAAGCACCATGCTCCATTTGAGAAAGTTGTTTCCCACAAGACTGTGGTTTAACAATTTTGATACCACTATACATGTATACTAGATTGAATAATTAAGTAAATGGATGGCAGATGGTGGGAGCTTGTTATTTTGCTATTGGAATCGGAGGTCACAGATAATTAAGGGGAGAGGCTAAAATGATCCATGAGATAATAGAGTTGGAGACATCAGTTTGGACTGATGTTTAGCTTAATATAGATGCACATGGTTACATGTAGAAATATTTATAGATATATGTATATACATGTGTTAGTATAGACACACATATCTCTTTTCTCTGTCAGCGAAGAGGGTGTAGAAGCACTGACACCTCAATAGCAACAAGCACACCTAGTACCCAGATTCTGATTTCTAATACCATTCTCCCAAAAAAGAGGAAGTAGGGCTCCATGGAGAAATGGCTGACTCTATAAATGAGGCATAAAATTAAGGAATTGCCAGACATTAAAGAACTGCTTTGAAAAACCTCTCTCTCAATCTCTCTCTCTCTCTCTCTCTCTCTCTCTCTCTCTCACACACACACACACACACACACACACACACACACACACACACACACACACACGTACACACAGGCACTGATGAGAGATTTATAGCAAAGAGACAAAGGGATGCAGGAGTCAAATGAAAGAGCTTCCAATGGCCAAAGTGGTAGCCATTTTAGCAACAAATTAATAAAATACTAGAAAAGTCTATACTCATTACCCATGGTAGTTATGTTCTACAAAGTCTCCATGAATACTGAATTAGCTAATATTGAACCACTGCTCCTAGAGAAAATACAGTTAGGTTCCTATAAGCCTCTTGATACAACATTCTCTTTGATCAATATATAACCTTGTTTTAATGCAGGTTTCTGTTTAAAGACAACTTATTTAATATATACTGTTGAGTCCTTAACAGTGAACTCATGGACAAGAGCACTATAATTCATGCCTGGACAAAGCTTATCTAACATATATATTTTCTCCACCACAGCCTTCTTACACTTGGGAACACTAGACAGTACTTTGGCACTAAGCTTGGGGGCCATTTTAAGCAGTGAAATCACAAATAAAAACCACAAAAGTGGGGAAAACATGACATTAAATAGATGATAAAAAGCATACTTGTTTATAATATGAGAGGTGAAACAAGAAGGCAGAGCATTGCCTTATTCGACCTCAGCTGGGAACATGAACTTCAGGCTGCTAAAGTTTTTTTGTTGCTTTGCACATGTCTGAAAATGAACATGAAAGTGCCACAAGTATTGATTTGAGAGTTACAAATAAATTTTAGCAAGGCAAATTCAAAAACACAGAATCTGTGAATAATAAGCATTAACTATACTAGGTTATACCTAGAAGTTTAAAATAAATATCCATGAGCCCATACTGATGTAAATAGTTAAATAAACAAACAAATGGGAAGAAGAGACCAATCTCCTGTGCATAAGATTCCAAATAATTTATGTAAATATTCCACCCTCAATATACTCCCCACTCCTTAAACATTGGCTATGCATAGTGACTTCCTTCCAAAGAGTATAGAAAGGTGTTTAAAAAAATAGTAACTTTACAATGGAGAAACCTGACAAGCACTACCTCAGCCAGGTAATAAAGTTCAACTGTGATAAGTCACATTGACAGTAGGTACCCTTGATATAATGTGGTGAGAATGGCACTTTACCTGTGTGGTCTTGCTCCCAAAAACCTATATATTCTAAGTCTAACCATGAGAGAAACATTAGACAAATCTCAGTTGAGGGACATTCTACAAAACATTTGACCAGTATGCCTCAAAACGGTCAAAGTCATCAAAAATAAGAAGTCTTAGAAACTGTCACAGCCATGAGGAATCAAAAGAAATATGACTATTAAATGTAGTGTGGCATCCTGGATGGAATACTTGAACAGAAAAAGGACATTAGGAAAAAGAAGAAATCTGAGTAAAGTATGGACTTTAGTTAATAATAATGCATTAATGTTGATCCATTAATTGTGACAAATGTACTCTAATAATGTAAGATATTAACAATAGGGGAAACTAATTATAAGGTATTTGAGGACTCCCTGTACTATCTTCTCAACTTTTCTATAAATCTAAAAACTATCCTGAAACAAAAGTTTAGTCAAAATAAGTTGTAAGGTTATCAGCACTCTTACTTGAGGACGCCTTCCAAAAAAGTATAATACAAAGCAAGAGAGATACATTCTCCCCTACCTTAAGACAAATTATCCAGATGCTCTGGCACCATGAAGAGTCCTGTGTTCTCTTGTCAGTACCCAGAAGAAGAGCCACAGGGTCGGGAAGAGACGCTTGAGTTCAGCAGAGTAGGGGCAGCACCCAAGAAACAGCAGAGTCTTAATGGGAGATAGTAAGAACAGATGAATACCTAGTTAATGTGCTGCAGAGCACCAACAACACATGACAGACTTGTTCATGATCTCAGGAGAAATACCAACTAGGAACTTCAAGAAAAATTTAAGAGACACAACAGAGGACTGGGATCCTGCAAGAAACAGGTGGAGCAACAGCCAGTGGTATTGAATTATGTACCATTATTATTAAGACTGCTAAGAACTAAGGAATCTTAGAGGTTACACATGCAGTGCCTAACCCATAATAGGTCCTGCAAAAGTTCAGTTGCCTACCAATATGCCAAAGTTGCCCCATCCCAGCTCACAAGAACTAATTGTTAAATCTTCAGAAATTTTGTGAGCTAGTTGTTAAACACGGCCATTATTAAAATTTATATACATCTACAATTAAATTATATTAAAACCAAAGGAAATACTCAAAACATATCATTTCCTCATTCTTGTACTATATTTTATTATTCTCTATGCCCTTGAGGTTATTTACATCTATAGTCTCTGTAAGATGGAAATACCCCATAACAGTGTGCTGCTACACATCTCTTCCAACTCCTCATTCAGTGACATCACAATTGTAGCTTGACATCAGGCAGTGGGAAGTATTTACAATGTGGGAATTTGAAAATGCTAAAAAAAAAGTCAAGGTTTGATTTATCACTTTGTTGATTATCTAAACTAAAAAAAAGTTATGGGGAAAGTCTTAACACATATTATATTTAAAACTGTTGCTTTGCATTCTGCATGGAGCACTGGGTGTTATGAACAAACAATGAATCATGGAACAGTACACCAAAACAAATTATGTAATATATGGTGATTAACATAACAATAAAAAAAGAAAAAAAAAACTGTTGCTTTGGAGGTGTGCCTGGGTAGCTCAGCCAGTTAAGCGTCCAACACTTGGTTTCAGCTCAGGTTGTGAGATCAAGCCCCACATCACGCTCCATGCTCAGCATGGAGTCTGCTTGAGATTCCCTCTCCCTCTGCCCCTCCCCCCATTCACACACACTCGCTCTCTCTAAAATAAATAAATACAATCTTCAAAAAAAAACTGTTGCATTGGAATATTGGGGAACTTGGGAAGATGGAGAAATATGAGGACCCTGAGCTCACCTCATCCCATGTTTACAATTAGATATCATCCACACCCAAGTCAAAAGACCAGAGAGCAATCTGAAGACTGGCAGAACAAACTCCACAAGTATAGAAAAGAAATTGCATCTGAAAGGTTAGGAAGGTCAGAAAGGCAGAGGGAGGTTGCCCTCAGGAGGGAGGGAGCTATGCATGTTGAAAGGGCAAATAAACAGGCCCTTGCACCAGACAGCACATGGGGAAGACTTATCCCCATAAAATTTGGCTTTAAAAACCAGAGGGGTTAAATTCCATGAGTTTGTAAAACGAGTGGGCCTTAGAGCCTGGAGCTTTAAAAGTCAGCTGACTCAGCACCAGGTGAGCTAAGAAGGCAAGTGATAGGTGGGTCACCACCCTTAAAGAAACAGCAGACTGTGTAGAGAGGCAACATAAAAATGGCAGTTTATGGGGCACCTGGCTCGGTTGGTTAAGCATCTGCCTTCAGTTCAGGTCATGATCTCAGGGTCCTGGGATTGAGCCCCGCATTGGGCTCTCTGCTCAGTGGGGAGTCTGCTTCTCCCTCTCACTCTCCCTCTCTGTCAAATAAATAAAGTCTTTTTAAAAATGGCAGTTTATACAACCAGGGGGCAAATGGGAGACAGAACTGGTCAAACTGATTTCAGAGCATGTTGGTAAACTTCTTTGAAAACAAGGGAACTGGCAGGCACCATTTTCCTCCACTGCCCCCCAGCATAAACACAGAGCCACCTGCAGGAGGCAGGGCTACATAGATACTTGTAGCCTTGGCCCAGGGCTCAAGGCAAATTTTGTTAAAATTGCACATGTACCAGCCAGCCACCAGGAGCAGACCTGCTGCCACACACCTTGCCCAGCTACAACACCCACCCTTGTGATCCCAGCCACTCTCATGCACCGCACCCATCCCCTGGGTACACAGCTGCCACCGCGTGCCCTGCCCAGCTACTACACAGCACCCAGCTGTGCACCCACAGCCAATGTCTCACACCAGGCCCAGCCACACTCAGGATCCTCACATGCCACATCCAACCTTGCACCCCCTGGCTATCCCAGTATACATACCCCAGCTGACACAGCACTTTGGGGGATCCAGTATAGGACTAGTGGCCCACCACAAATTTTGCTACCATCACCACCCTGCTCCCAAGTTCCCCAGTGGGCCACCTCAGAGCTGACCTGCCTGGGTCTCACTAATACCATAGGGAGTAAGCACAGCCAACAATGGGCAGAAGGGCAGGGCAGATGACTGTGCTGAAAGGAAAAGTGACTCAGCAGCAAGGCATAAGCAACTCTTTTGAAGTGCCAGGTTCTGATGAACAGGGGACACTGCACTGCAGGCACTCCAGGACCTCTTCTACATAAAGTCCCTACTTTATTAAAAAAATATTTTCTTTATTTATTTGACTGAAACAGAGAACACAAGCAGGGGGAGCAGCAGGCAGAGGGAGAAGCAGGTTCCCTGCTGAGCAAGGAGGCTGATATGAGACTTGATCCCAGGACCCTAGCATCATGACCAGAGCCAAAGGCAGATGCTTAACTGACTGAGCCACCCAGGCATCCTAAAGTCCCTACTTTTAAGAGCAGAAGACATAGCTGGCTTTCTTAGCACAAAGAAACAAAGAGAGTCAGACAAAATGAGGAGACAGAGAAATTTATCCCAAATAAAAGAACAGGACAAGGCCACAGCCAGAGATTTAAGCAACACAGATATAAGTAACATGCCTGATGGAGAATTTAAAACAATGATCATAATAATACTCACTGGACCTTAGAGAAGGGAGGAAGACATGAATGAGACCCTAACACAGAGATAAGGAATAACATAGAAGAGAAAAAAGGCTCAGTAAATGAAATGAGAAACCCACCTGATGGAATGAATAACAGGAAGGAAGAAGCAAAGGAACAAATTAGTGACCTACAAGACAGACCCTACAGACAGGGTGGCACATGTGCAATTTTAACAAAATTTGCCCTGAGCCCTGGGCCAAGGCTACAAGGCTACAATCCAAATGAACAAAAGAGAAAGAAGAATTACACAAAATGAGAATATATCTAGGGAAATCAGTGACTCCATCAAATGTAATAACATTTGTATTATAGGAGTCCCAGAAAAAGGAGAGAAAAGGGGGCAAAAAAATTATCTGAAGAAATAATAGCTGAAAACTTCCCTAAATCCAGATCTAGAAGGCACAGAGAGCTCCTATCAAAATCAACAAAAGCAATCTGACCCACACCAAGACACTGTAATTAAATTTGCAAAATGCAGTGAAAAAATCTTAAAAACAGCAAGACAAAATAAGTCCATAACTTACAAGGGAAAATCCATAAGGCTGGCAGGAGATTTTTCAACAGAAACTTTGCAACCCATAAGGAAGCAGCATGATACATTCAAAGTGCTGAATGGGAAAAGTCTGCAGCCAAGAGCACTCTATCCAGTAAGGCTACCATTCAGAACACAATTGATAGATAAACAGTTCCCCACACAAACAAAAACTAAAGGAGTTTGTGACCAATAACCCAGCCCAGCAAGAAATATTAAAGGAGACTCTGACTAGAAAGGAGAGATCAAAGGTGACACTATACAGGTAGGAAACAAAAAAGCAGGAAAAATCATTTCTGTAAAAAATCAGTCAAGGAACTCACAACATAAAAGGATGTAAAATATGACAATGTATACCTAAAACTCAGGGAGGAGAGAAGTGAAAAAAGGACCATCAATTTAATATAGCAAAAATAAAAATTTCTCTTAAAAAAATCAGTCAAGGAATTCCCCAAAAAAAGATACAAAATATAAAAACATTTACCTGACACATGCGGAGGAGAGAAGAATGGATTCAAACTTAAACGACCATTAACTTAATACAGACTGCTATATGCAGAAGAGTTTTATACAAACCTAATGGTAACCATATATCAAAAACCACTAATAAACATACAGAGAATAAAGAGAAAGAAATCCAAATATATCACTAAAGAAAATCAGCGAAACATGAAAGATAGAAAGATAAGAAAGGATCAAAGAAAATCTTCAGAACCAATGATAAAATAAGTAATAAAATGGCAATAAATTCATATCCATCAATAATTACATTGACTGTAAGTGGACTAAATGTTCCAATCAAAAGACATAGGGTGACAGAATGGATAAAAAGAAAAACCAATTGGGGCACCTGGGTGGCTCAGTTGGGTACAGAGCTTACTTAAAAAAAAAAAAAAATCTCCTAAGCAACAAGACCCATCTACAAGCTGCCTACAAGAGACTCATTTTATTTTATTTTAAGATTTTATTTATTTATTTGAGAGAATGAGAGAGAAAACAAGCACAAGTCAGGGAAGAACAGAGGGAGAGGGACAAGCAAACTCCATGCTAAACACAGATCCTGACACAGGGCTTGATCCCATGACCCATGAGATAATGACCTGAGCTGAAACCAAGAGCCAGATGCTTAACTGACTGAGCCACACAGGTGCCCCATAAGAGACTCATTTTAGACCTAAAGACATCTGCAGATTGAAAGTGAGGGTATGGAGAAATACCTATCATGCAAATGGATGTCAAAAGAAAGTCAGAGTAACAATACTTATATCAGACAAAATAGACTTTAAGACAAAGACTGTAACAAGAAACAAAGAAGGACATTATGTAATAATAAATGGGACAATCCAACAAGAAGATGTGACAACTGTAAATATTTATATACCCAACATAAGAGCACCCAAATACACGAAAGAGTTAATAATAAACATAAAGGAACTAATTGAAAATAGTACAATAATAGTAGGGACCTTAACACCCCACTTACACCAACGGGCAGATCATCTAAGCAGAAAATCAACAAAGAAACAATGGCTTTGAATGACACACTGAACAGATGGATTTAACAGATAAATTCAGAGCATTCCATCCTAAAACAATAGAATACACATTCTTTTCAAGTGCACATGGAACGTTCTCCATAATAGGTCACATATTAGCCAACAAAACCAGCCTAAACAAATTCAATATCAAAGGCATACCATGCATCTTTTCTGACCACAATACTATGAAAATAGAAGTCAACCACATGAAAAATTCAGGAAAGACCACAAATACATGGAGGTTAAATAACATGCTACTAGACCATGAATGGGTCAACCAGGAAATCAAAGAAGAAATTAAGAAGTACATGGAAACAAATGAAAATGAAAACACAATGGTCCAAAACCTCTAGGATGCAGCAAAAGTGATTCTAAAAGGGAAGTTTATAGCAATACAGGCCTATCTCAAGAAAAGCAAGAAAAATCTCAAATAAACAACCTAACCTTACACCTAAAGGAGCTAGAAAAATAATAACAAACAAAACCTAAAACAAGAAGAGGGAAGGAAATAATAAAGATTAGAGCAGAAATAAATGATATAGAAATTAAAACACAACAGATCGATGAAACCAGGAGCTGGTTCTCTGAAAAAAAAAATCAATAAAACTGATAAACTTCTAACCAGACTTATCAAGAAAAAAGGAGAAAGGACCCAAACAAATAAAATCACAAATGAAAGAGGAGAAATAACAAATAACCAGAAATACAAACAATTATAAGAGAATATTATGAAAAACTCTATGCCAACAAATTGGACAACCAAAAAGAAATGGATAAATTCCTAGAAACACAGAAACTATCAAAACTGAAACAGGAAGAAATAGAAAATTTATACAGACCAATAACCAGCAAAAAAACTGAATCAGTAACCAAAAAGCTCCTAACAAAGTCCAGGACCAGATAGCATCACAGACAAATTCTATCAAACATTTAAAAGAAGAGTTAATACCTATTCTTTTCAAACTATTCCAAAAAATAGAAAAGAATGGAAACTTCCAAATTAATTTCTATGAGCCCAGCATTATCCTGATACCAAAACCAGATAAAGACACCACAAAAAAAGAGAAGTACAGGCCAATAACCTTGATGAACACAGAAGCGAAAATCCTCAATAAAATACTGGCAAATCAAATTCAACAATATATTAAAAAATATTTCATCATAATCAAGTGGGATTTAGTCCTGGGTTTAAGGGTGGTTCAATATTTGTGAATCAATCAACATGATACATCAATAAGAAAAAAGATAAGAAACATGATCATTCCAATAGATGCAGAAAAAGCATTTGACAATGTACAATATCCAGTAATGATAAAAACCCTCAACAAAGTATGTTTCAAGGGAAGATACCTCAACATAACAAAAGCCATATATGAAAAATCCACAGCTAATATCATCCTTAATGGGGAAAAACTAAGAGCTTTTCCTCTAAGGTCAGGAAAAGACAAGGATGTCCACTCTCACCACTTAACTGATCTTCAACAAAGCAGGAAATTGTATCCAATGGGAAAAAGACAGTCTCTTCAGCAAATGGTGTTGGAAAACTGGACAGCAATATGCAAAAGAAAGAAACTGGACCACTTTCTTATACCATACAGAAAAATAAATTCAAAATGGGTTAAAGACCTAAATGAGAGACATGAAACCATAAAAATTCTAGAAGTTCTAGAATATAAGCAGTAACTTCTTTTACACTGACAATAGCAACTTCTTTCAAGATGTTTTTCCTGAGGCAAGGGAAATATAAGCAAATATAAACTACTGGGACTACATCAAAATAAAAAGCTTCTGCACAGTGAAGGATACAATCAATAAAACTAAAAGGCAACATACAGAATGGGAGAAGATATTTGCAAATGATATATCTGATAAAGGGTTAGTATCCAAAGTATATAAAGAACTTATACAACTCAATACCCAAAAAACAAAATAATCTGATTAAAAATGGGCACAGGACATTAACAGACATTTCTCCAAAGAAGATGTCTAGATGGCCAACAGACACATGAAAAGATGTTCATCAGCACTTACCATCAGGGAAATGCCAATCAAAACGACAATGAATTATCCCCTACACCTGTCAGTATAGCTAAAATCAAAAACACAAGAAACAACAGGTGTTAGCAAGGATGTGGAGAAAAGGGAACCCTGTTGCACTGTGGGTAGGAATGCAAACTGATGCAGCAACTCAGGAAAATAGTATGGAGGTTCCTCAAAAAGTTTCAAATAGAACTGCCCTATGTTCCGATAATTGAACTACTGGGTATTTACCCAAAGAATACAAAAACACTAATTCAAAAGGATACATGCATCCTTATGTTTATAGAAACATTATGTACAATAACTAAGATATGGAAACATCCCAAGTGTCCATCAACAGATGAATGGATAAAGAAGATGTGGTGTAGGGGCACCTGGGTAGCTCAGTTGGTTGAGAGTCCAACTCTTGGTTTCAGCTCAGGTCACAATCTCAGCGTCGTGAAATTGAGCCCCATGTCAGGCTCCACAGAGCCTGCTTGAGATTCTCTGCTTCTCCCCTTGCCCCCCCACCCCCACTTGTATTCTCTCACACTCTCTCTCTTTCTCTCTCTAAAATAAATAAAATCTTTTTTAAAAAGATGTGGTGTATATATACATATATATATATTTATATAATACAATGGGATATTATTCATCCATTAAAAAAATGAAACCTTGCCATTTGCAACGATGTGGCTAGAGCTAGAGTATAATGCTAAGCAAAACAAGTCAGAGAAAGACAAATACCATATGATCTCACTCATATGTGAAATTTAAGAAACAAAACAAATGAACAAAGGACAAAAAAAAAGATAGATACACAAACCAATAAAGAGACTCTTAATTACAGAGAACAAACTGATGGTTACCAGAGGGGAGGTCAGTGGGGGATGGGTGAAATAGATGAAGGGGAGTAAGAGTACACTTATCTTGATGAGTACTAAGTATGTATAGAATTGTTAAATCACTGTATTGTATACCTGAAAATAATATAACACTGTATGTTAAGGATACCAGATTTAAAATAAAACTAAAAGAAAAAGTTGGGGCACCTGGGTGGCACAGTCGATTAAGCATCCAACTCTTGTAGGCTCAGGTCGTGATCTTAGGGTTGTGAGATGGAGCCCTGCATGGGGCTCTGCACTCAGTGTGGAGTCTGCTTAAATTTCTCTCTCCCCCTCCATCTGCCCCTTCCCCCACTCTTGCTGTCAAATTAAATAAATAAATAAGTTGATATAGGGTGTGTAATAGATGAATCTAGGAAGGTAGGTTGGAGATCTGAAGTTGGAAACTTTGAATGTTATGCTATGGCATGTGGAATTTATTCTGTAAGTCTCTGAGAAGTGTTTTTCAGATATTTACAATGTTACAAATTTCTTAATGATTTGAAATAGGTGAAGGGGATTAAGAATATACTTATCATAATGAACACTAAGTATAGAATTGTTGAATTGCTATACTGTACACCTGAAACTAATATAACACTATAAATTACTGACTGGAAGTAAAATAAAAACTTTAAAAAAAATCATGAGTTGGGAGCAAGAAATCTAGTAATTACACAGAAGAGAAATTAGGCAATCCCTTGATCAGATTATCAAAATGTTCATCTCCAATAAAGGACATAAAGACATAACATGGCTCCATATACCCTGAGAAGAACATCATATCACTTATACAGTACTCAGGCCAAGAATGCAAAACCTCAATCCCAATACAAGGAAACTACAGATAAAAAAACAAAATGAGTAATACTCTATTTTTAAAAAGAGAGGGGAGTTGAAAAACAAATAACTTGTATACCAACGAAATTTCAAACTTTGATATTTCAAAGACCACCATAAAGAAAGAGAAAAGGCAACCCAGAGAACCGGAAAAAAATTTTGCAAATAATATCTAACAATGGATTTGTAGCTAGAATAATTAAAGAATTCTTTAAATAAAATAGACAACTTAAAAATGAGCAAAGGATCTGAACAGATATTTTTCTAAAGAAGATAAACAAATGGCCAATAAGCACATGAAAAGATGCTCACCATCATCAGTCATCAAGGAAATGTAAATCAAAACCACAATGAGACACAATTTCACACCCACTAAGATAGCTATAATCAAAGAGTCAGATAATAACAAGTGTTAGTGAGGATGTGGAGTCAGTGGAACCCTCATACACTGCTGGTAGGGATGTAAAATAGTGCAGCCACTTTGGAAAAGTCTGTTAGTTCCTCAAAAGGTTAAACATAGTTACCATTTGACTCAGCAATTCCACTAGAGAAATGAAAACATATGTCCTCACAAAAACTTGTACACAAAAGATCATAGCAGCAGTAATCATGATAGTAAAAAGTTAGAACAACTCAAAAGTCTATCAACTGAATAGGCAAACAAAATATGATAATATTAGAAATATTATTCCAAATATATTATCCCAAATAATGGAATATGATTTGGCCATGAAAAGAAATGAAGTTCTACATGGATTAACCTTGAAAACATTACACTAAGTGAAAGAAGCCAGTCATAAAAGACCATATAGTATATCATCCTGGTTATATGAAATAGCCAGAATAGGTAAATTCATAGAGGCAGAACTTATAGGTTACAGGCTGCCTAGGGTTGGAGAGTTTGGGAGGAAATGGGCAGTGATTGCTAAAAGGGTAACTAGTATCTTTTGGGGGTGATGAAAATGTTCTAAAATTGATGTAGTGATGTTTTCACAGTCCTGTGAATATATTAAAAATCATAGAATTATGCCTTTTAAAAATATATTTATAAATATTACAGAAAAATTTAAAAAATAAAACTTTTGCATTGTATCTATAGTCATTATATTGTGACTAACACAAAAAATAAAGGGCATTTTCTTCTGGTATTTGAAAACTATTATCCAATTCAACAAAGTTGCTCACAACACTGATGAATAAATGAAGTTCTGATATCCATATTTATTGTTTTACTTTCATCTTATTCATTAACATAAAAGAAAATATCAACCAACACTTATGTAAGGACTATATTCATTCATCAATCATAACCATAGGTTGGCTACGGATACAAAGAATTCAACAAAAATCAAAAAAGTATTCTGTGAGAATGAACTGGCTATGTGATTTAAAGGAGTAATGTATATTTTAATATGTTTTAAATTGTGTGCTACCCATCCTTCATATCAATAAAATTAGGAATACACACACACCCATTTGTTTTTCTAGAGAGTCTATTGTTAAACTTTTACCAGCATAACACAGGCTCCTGTCCCTTTGCTCTGAGGAAGACTATACAGATAAATATATATCAGCAGTCACTACAGTCCTATTTCATTGCTTAAGTTTCTCCAAGTGACTAGAGTCTTGTTGGGCAAAAGCTCCAACCTGGGAAATGGAGATAAGAATAGAGGGACTTTTGTGAAGCAGCTGGGCGGAGGCTAGAGAATGGGCAGGAGATACCTATGAAAACTTAAGGAAATAGGACCAAACCTCACACATGTTAAGCAGTTCTGGCCAAGCTCAGCTCTAGCAGTCTTCTTCCCCAACCTGGACCAATTGCAAGCAAGCATAGCTCTTTTCATTCATCCTTGTCTTCCAAGCTAGGATAAACACATTCAATTTGCAGAAGTTTCTGCTCGCAACAGATATTGCTATATTAAAAAGAGAGAAGAGGCATTTTTTTTTTTGATGTATGTTGTGAAGGCATGGAAAAAAGGTGAAATACAAGAGTGAATAATGCAGGACTTGTTTATATTTTGATACTACTGCTCCCTGTCAGATTTTCCGCAGCTAATGGAGAGACAACTCTATTATAAAGACATGGCTCAGGGGACCTACCATTAGCATAGCTGAAGCTTGCCTTTCAGAAAGGTTCTTGTCAATTCACAGAGTCTTACAGAACCACAAAACCACAGTCCTTCCTGCTGCTGCTTCTGCCTTAATTACTACTAAAAATTAGCAGCCAGCATCCATCTTTGACACAACCTTGACATGATAGTATATATACTAAGTCTACAAGAAATGCTTTTGTATTTTTCCCCAATGTTGAGTATGAAAAGGAGCTTTATAGTTTAATTCTGCTATGTGGCTATTGCATGTGTGTTGTATGGGGAATGGAGAGTCAAAGGGTCAAGACTACACAGTCATAAAATGTCAGAGCTGAAGGCAATGGGATGCTGGACCCAGCACAAACTGGTTCACAAGAACCAATTATCCATATCTCCCAACCCCGCATTTAGTGACTACAAGTTAGTAGTTTGAAATCCACCTTAATGGGAATATTTATACCATAGAAATCAGCAAACATTACAAATCAAGGCTTTTCCCTCCTAGAGATTCAGTTTATTAGCATATCACAAGCTCAAAGGAATCTTAGTCATTATGAAATATAACTCCCTGAAGAATACGAAAGAAGTAGTATTAGGACATTGGGAAAAGTGGGAAAAAGCCAAAAGGAGTGAATTCGTGAGGGTCAAGGATGTTGGAGAAACCCTGCCCTGTTACAATCCCCTACATCTTGGCTTTTGTTCCCCTTTCTCAGCCCTGCACTAGAGTCCATGGTATAAGAGGGCCAAGATAGCAGTTGCCATAAATATTCCCCCAAGTGAAGAGCCACTGAGAGCTCAGCCTGTCCAAGACTGAAAGTACATGTGTACACACAAGCTTTAGAAAGCTTCCTCTGCTTATAGTGTCAGCTCCCAGAGGGACTACAAGGCAAAAGGGTCTTAGATCCCCACCTGGTCACCAGGAAAGCAAAGCTCCAGTGCAGCCTAGCACAATGGTCTCTAGTTATAGATTAGCTACACATAATTCACCTGCTGCCCCAAATTGCTAAACTGAACTCAAGTGGCGATTCCTAAGAAATACAGGAATTAAATGACCAAGTTTATCCACACCCATCTCCTTGGCCCCTCTCATTTTCCCTGGGCCATTCAAATGCACACTCAGCAGGGGCACACAGCACTCAGAAAAGCTCCTTCATTGCCTCTGCCCCTCCTCTTTAGTTGCTACATTCTAAAACTGCTCAGGAAAGAAGCTATTAATGCTGTATCATAATCATCTAGCACTTGATGCGTGCACTGCATTCAACAACAACGCCTGGCTCCACACACTTAACTAAAATCTTCCTTTTCAGGCAAACTTTCCAACCACAAATATTTAGAGTACCTACTATGTGCGGGCAACATACAGATATACTTATCTAAATGCATAAATAATGCATGGACCTTGCCCTCTAAAAGTTTACAGCTAGACAAAGAAGACACACATGTGACTTTACTACAGGGCAAAATGAAATTTAGTGCTGAAGAGTAGCAGAGGCCTAGAGATATATAAGTCCCCAGCATCTGAAAAGATGAAGGCCAAGGAGAGTTAAAATGAAAAATATTCACTGATGTTTACTGAGCATTTATCAGTGCCACATTCCATAAGTCCTTATATAAATCACTTCATTTAATCCTCACAACCAAGTAAGATAGTGTCAGCCTCACTTTACAGCTGAAAACAATCAAGGCATAAAGAGGTTAAATAATTTACCCAAAATCATAGAGTTAGTTCAATGTTGGAATGGGAGTTTGTTATAGACTGAATATATCCCCCCAAAAATTCCTATGTTGAAACCCTAATCCCCAAAGTAGTGGGAGGTGGAGCATTTGGGAGGTAATTAGGGGAGGAAGCCTCATGAATGGCATTAGTTCCCCTATAAGGGACCTTAGAGAGCTCTTTTGCCCCTTCTGCCATGTGAGTATAAGCAAAAAAATCATAGTCAGCAATGAAGAAGCAGGTGTTCATCAGAATGCAACCACACTGGCACCCTAAACTTACATTTTCCAGTCTCTAGAATTTTGAGCAATATATTTCTGCTATCTATAAGTCACCCAGTCTATGATATTTTGTTATAGCAACCTGAATGGACTAAGACAGGGTCTATGCCAGGTCCTTCTGATTCCAGAACCCAAGATAAGTTTCAAAGGAAGCCGAAACAGGGTACCATACTCTTCTATATAAGAATGTGAAGATCATTTTCTCACTTTAAAGGCTGTTAACAGAATTCATCATTCATTCTTTCAACATATCCCAAGCACTGTTCTTACAGTAATGAAGAAAACAAAATTCCTTGCCCTTATGGAATTTATATTACAATGAAAGATAGGTCCCCTTAGGGAGAAAACTCTATGTATTGGGACAAAGATTTTAATAAATGCTTGGAGCAGAAAGTGATAAAGCCCATCTGATAAACACCACTGGGGATACCCCTATAATCAGACAAAGTTAGGTTTATTAACTGGCTACAGCAAGGGATACTGCATACCAGAGTAACCATGGGCAACTCACAGTTGACAGTGTTATAGTAGTCCCCCCTTATCTACAGGGGATATATTCCAAGACCCCCAGTGGATGCCTGAAACCACAGATGGTACTGAACCCTATTTACACTATGTAGTTCCCTATACACACTTAGGATAAAGTTTAATTTCTAAATTAAGCACAGTAAGAGATTAAAAATAAAATAGAACAATTACAGCAGTATACTGTGTTATATGACTGTGGTACCTCCCTCTCTGCAGCTCTCTCTCTCTCACTCACTCTCTCTCAAAATATCTTATTGTACTGTACTCACCCTTCTTGTGATAATGAGATAAAATGCCTAGTGATGAGATAAAATGTGAATGATGCAGGCATTGTGACGCAGGCATTGTGACAGCGTTAGGCTACTATGGACCTTCTGCTGACTCGTCAGAAGGAACACCTGCTTCCTGACTGTAACTGACGGCAGCAGTGGGTAACTGAAACTGTGGAAAGCGAAACCAGAAGCCACCACGGTAAGGGGAAACTACCAAACTACGGATTAGGGGAGAAGAGCATAGGCACAGTGTAAATGAAGCCACAGTTTGATGGTCTTAAAGTAGAGCAGGGCTGTGTAAACGGGTAAATATCAGCCCTAGGCTGAGAAGTAGACCCAGGGTCCTGTCTCCTTGGAAACTATAGAATTAAGATAAATGGGGAATGCTGTGTTCCAAATCTCCGTATCTGAAGCTCTGCAACTTTATTAGAAATCGAGGCTGCTTCTAGGAAAGAATGGAATATTCCATTATTACTGATACATTTTCAAACAGCAAAGTTGTGACAACCTAAGATTTTAGAGCACCAGGTTTTTCAGCATCACCTTTGTTAATTAACAGAATCTGAGTTTGTACAGGTGCATGGAGGTGATCCCACAATCCTAACAACCTGAGTGTTAATTGGCAACAAGGCCACAGAAGGGTGAGGAGGCTGCTCTGTCAATATAAAGGGTAAAGAATTTGGTGTTGCCGGGACAGTATGGGAGGGAGAGGTGAGGAGCTGAGACAGGAGGGTCATAGGGAGAATGATATAGAGCAAGCCTGGAGGGGAGGGTAATGTGACCCTGCCCACATACACACTGTGGAAAATCTACTGAATTCATAGATGGTTTGAGAGAGAGGCTATGTTTCACAACAAGTAAATATAGTGTGGGACAGGGACAATATGAGTGCCCAGGAAGTATATGAGGCTCCCCTGGAAGTTAACCAAAATCTTTGGGATGTGTTTCAACTTCCACAGGCCATGAGGCAATTTCAAATCTTAGATCACAAAGGTAGGAAAACTCCAAACGGATATAAAACATATAGGTCATGGGGCAAATCAAAGAAATAGCTCACAGAGCAAAGCAAGGAAGTGTTATTCAACTGACAAGGAATAAATTTAGAGAACACATTCCCTCAAGAAGTAGACACCTGGATTTGAGCTCCACCTCTATTAGTGAACAACTGCCAAATTCAGAAATAGACCAAGAGAACTCAAAAGGGCCAAGAAGGAAGCAGTTGATACAAACAAGATATTAAGAATTTAAGAAAGCCAGCTGGCTAAAACAGCATTATTTCCATGTACTTCTTCCTCAGGAAGCAGGTGGTTCCAGAGGGTTCTTGTGGCCCACCCTAAAGATAAAGGCATTACAATCAGATGCATCTGGCTAATGGAAATGGAGTCTACAGTTGTATTGTACTAGGAATGTGGAAACGCAGCTAAAGCTGCAGGGAGGCAAAGATCATCATAAACCTGATTCTTCAAAATCTTAACATCTTGGTATTTTAAGGATATATAACCTACACATGAGTGGCTGAGCCATTAAAAGTCACCAAGTGAATCAAGAGCCATCATCCTGAGCAAGAAAAACAAATGGGCTGGAGTTAGACTTTGAGACTTAGTGGGACATATCTATCCTTCATGGATATTTAATTTGTCCCCCACAGTGACCATAAAAATTTCTTTAAACAAATTAAAAAATAAAAATTTCTTTAACTTCCAAACATTTAAAAAATTCATTGAAAATAATGAGAATGAAAACACATTGGTTCAAAAACCTATGGGATACAGCAAAGGTGGTCCTAAGAGGGAAATACATAGCCATCCAAGCCTCTCTCAAAACAGTAGAAAAATCCCAAATGCACAAGCTAACCTTATACCTAAAGGACCTGGAGAAAGCACAGCAAATAAAGCCTAAACCAAGCAGGAGAAGAGAAATAATAAAGATTAGATGATCAATGAAATAGAAACCAGAAAAACAGTAGAACAAACAACAAAACTAGAAGCTGGTTCTTTGAAAGAATTAATAAGACTGATAAACCTCTGGTCAGACTTATCCAAAAGAAAAGAGAATGGACCCAAATTAATAAAATCATGAATGAAAGAGGAGCAATCATGACCAACACCTAGAAAATACAATTTTAAGAACATATTATGACCAACTATATGCCAACAAATTAGGCAATCTGGAAGAAATGGATACATTCTTAGAAACATGAATTACCAAAACTGAAACAGGAAGAAACAGACAATCAGGACAGACCAGTAATCAGTAAGGAAATTGAAGCAGTAATCAAAAACCTCCCAAAAAAACAAGAGGGAGAGTCAAGGGCCGAATGGCTTCACAGCAGAATTCTACCAAACATTTAAAGAAGAAATACTACCTATTCTACTGAAGCTGTTTAAAAATATAGAAATGGACAGAAAATTTCCAAACTCCTTCTATGAGGCCAGCATTACCTTGATCCCAAAACCAGACAAAACCCCACCAAAAAGGAGAATTACAGACCAATATCCCTGATGAACATGGATGCCAAAATACTCAACAAGATCCTAGCCAACAGGATCCAAGAGTACATTAAAAGGATTATTCACCACGATCAGATGGGATTTATTCCTGGGATGCAAGGGTGGTTCAACATTCACAAATCAGTCAGCATGATAGAGCACATTAACAAAAGAAGAGACAAGAACCATATGATCCTCTCAATTGATGCAGAGAAAGCATTCGACAAAATACAGCATCCTTTCTTGATTAAAACTCTTCAAAGTGTAGGGATAGAGGGAACATACCTCAATATCATAAAAGCCATCTATGAAAAGCCCACAGCAAATATCATTCTCAATGGGGAAAAACTAAGAGCTTTTCCCTTAAGGTCAGGAACACAACAGGGATACCCACTCTCACCATTATTGTTCAACGTAGTACTGGAAGTCCTAGCCTCAGCAATCAGAAAACAAAAAGAAATAAAAGGCATCCAAATTGGCATAGAAGAAATGATACACCTCTATGTGGAAAACCCAAAAGATTCCACCCCAAATTACTAGAACTCATACAGCAATTCAGCAACATGGCAGGATACAAAAATCAATGCACAGAAATCAGTTGCATTTGTATACACTAACAATGTGACTGAAGAAAGAGAAATTAAGAAACTGATTCCATTTACAACTGTACCAAAAACCATTAGATACCTAGGAATAAACCTAACCAAAGAGGTAAAGGATCTGTACTCTAGAAACTACAGAACACTTATGAAAGAACTTGAGGAAGACACAAAGAAATGGAAAAACATTCCATGCTCATGGATTGGAAGAATATTGTTAAAGTGTCTATGCTACCCAGAACAATTACACATTCAGTGTAATCCCTATCAAAATACTATCCACATTTTTCACAGAGCTGGAACAAACAATCCTAAAATTTGTATGGAAACAGAAAAGACCCTGAATAGCCAAAGTAATATTGAAAAAGAAAACCAAAGTTGGGGGCATCACAATGCCTGACTTCAAGCTATATTACAAAGCTGTGATCATCAAGACAGCATACTACTGGCACAAAAACAGATACATAGATCAATGGAACAGAATAGAGAGCCCAGAAATGGACCCTCAACTCTATGGTCAACTAATCTTTGACAAAGCTGGAAAGAATATCAAATGGAAAAAAGTCTTTTCAGGAAATGGTATTGGGAAAATTGGCCAGTAGCATGCAGAAGAATGAAACTGGATCATTCTCTTATAAACTCAAAATGGATGAAAGGCCTAAATGTGAGACAGGAATACATCAAAATCCTAGAGGAGAATATAGGTAGTAACTTCTTTGACCCTTGACCACAGCAAATTTTTGCAAGACACATCTCTAAAGGCAAGGGAAACAAAAGCAAAAATGAACTATTGGGACTTCATCAAGATAAAATCTTCTGCACAGCAAAGGAAAAAATCAACAAAACTATAAGGCAACCTACAGAATGGGAGAAGATATTTGCAAATGACATATCAGATAAAGGGTTGGTATCCAAGATCTATACAGAACTTATCAAACTCAACACCCAAAAAACAAATAATCCAGTCAAGAAATGGGCAGAAGACATGAACAGACATTTCTCCAAAGACATATAAATGGCTAAGAGACACATGAAAAAAATGTTCCATATCACTTGCTATCAGAGAAATACAAATCAAAACCACAATGGTATCTACCACCTTACACCAGTCAGAATGGCTAAAATTAACAAGACAGGAAACAACAAACTTTCCTGGCAAGGATGTGGAGAAAGGGGAACCCTGTTACACTGTTGGTGGGAATGCAAGCTGGTACAGCCACTCTGGAAAACAGTATGGAGTTTCCTCAAGATGTTAAAAATAGAGCTACCCTGTGACCCAGCAATTGCACTTCTGGGTATTTACCCCAAAGATACAGATGTAGTGAAAAGAAGGGCCACATGCACCCCAGTGTTCATAGTAGCAATGTCTACAATAACGAAACTGTGGAAGGAACTGAGATGCCTTTCAACAGATGAGTGGATAAAGAAGATGTGGTCCATATATACAATGGAATATTACTCAGCCATCAGAAAGGATGAATACCCACCATTTGCATCAACATGGATGGAACTGGAGGGGATTATGCTAAGTGAAATAAGAAGAGAAAGACAATTATCATTATCATATGGTTTCACTCATATGTGGAACATAAGGAATAGCACGGAGGACCATAGGGGAAGGGAGGGAAAGCTAAAGTGGGGAGAAATCAGAGAGGGAGAAGAACCATAGGAGACTCTGGACTCCAGGAAACAAACTGAGGGTTTTGGGGGGGGGGATGGAGTAGCCAGGTGATGGGTATTGAGGAGGGCATGTGTTTGTGATGAGCACTGGGTGTTATATGCAACTAATAATTGTTGAACACTACATCAAAAACTAATGATGTACTATACAGTGGCTAACTGAACATAATAAAAAAATTTTTTAAAAAATAACATCTAGTTTGTCTGATGTAAGTATGGCTATTCCAGCTTTCTTTTGATGTCCATTAGCATGATAGATGGTTCTTTTTATCACCCCTCCCTTTCAATCTGGAGGTGTCTTTTGGTCTAAAATGAGTCTCTTATAAGGAGCATATTGATGGGTCTTGTTTATTTTCTTTATCCTTTTGGATTCCCTATGTCTTATGATTGGAACATTTAGTCCATTTACATTCAGAGTGATTATTGGTAGATATTAATTTAGTGCCATTGTAGTACCTGCAAAATCTCTATTCCTATAGATTGTCTCTGTTCCTTTCTACACTTTGTTGCTTTTGATCTCTCTTTCCTGCTCAAAGGGTCCCCTTTAATATTTCTTGCAGAGCTGGTTTAGCATTCACAAACTCCTTTAGTTTTTGCTCTTTTGGAACCTCTTTATCTCTCCTATTCTGAATGACAGCCTTGCTGGATATAGTATTCTTGGCTGCATATTTTTCCCATTCAGCATGTTGAGTACATCATGCCACTCTCTCCTGGCCTGTCATGTTTCTGTGGACAGATCTGCTCTTAACCTTATGTGTCTACCCTTGTAGGTTAAGGACCTTTTGGCCCTAGCTGCTTTCAGAATTCTTTATCTTTGTATTTTGGCATTTCCACTATGATATGTCTTGGTGTTGACCTGTTCTTGATTTTTGAGGGGAGTTCTTTGTGCCTCTTGGACTTGAATGCCTGTTTCCTTTCCCAGATTAGGGAAGTTCTTACCTATAATTTTTTCAAATAAACCTTCTGCCCCTTTTTCCTACTCTCCTTCTGAGACTCCTATGATATGGATATTATTGCACTTCATGGAATCTCTGAGTTCCCTAAGTGTATATTCGTGATCTAATAGTTTCCTTTCTCTCTTCTTTTCAGCTTCATTATTTTCTACAATTTTATCTTCTTTATCACTGATTCATTCCTCTGTTTTTTCTATCTTGTGATTACATCCAGTCGAGTTTGCATCTCAGTTATAGAATTTTTTATTTTGGCTTGACCAGTTTTTAGGTCTTTTATCTCTGCAGCCAGGGTCTCTCTGGTGTCTCCTATGCTTCTTTCAAGCCCAGCTAATATTCTCATGACTGTTGTTCTACATTCTTGTTCAGATATATTGCTTCTATCTGTTTTGAGCAAATCCCTGGCTGTGATTTCTTCTTGATCCTTCTTTTGGGGAGAATTCCTCCATCTTGTCATTATGTCTAGGTTTCTGTCTTTTGCATGTTATGAAAGCTTGTTATGTTTCCTGCTCCTGAGAGTAATACTATATTAAGCAGGGGTCCTACATTTTCCAGGGCTTGGTGCTTCAGGAAGTATTTATGGTGTATGCTATGTGCATTCTGCTGTTGTATTTTGGTTGTTCTTTCCCACAGGTCAGTTCTCTGCAGAGTTCCTCCTTGCGTACAGGGGTAGTATTTGGATCTCTAACTAGGTATGCTTTGATTTGTTTGTTATAACTGATTTAAGAAAAAAAAAGCCTAATCCAAGAAAAAAGGAAAAGGCACAAGAAAGCAAACAAACAAAAACTATAAACCTGATTCCAAAGAAAAAGAAAGAAGGAAAAAAGAAAGAGGGGAAAAAAGCCTGATCCAAAAAATGAGAAAAGGAAACAAGTCAACAAATGAACAAAAAACTATAATCCTGATGCCAAAGAAAAAAGAAAAAATATACAAAATTTTAAAAAGTAAAAAAAAAAAAAAAAATAGCCTAGTCATATTTCCACCAGACCTGAACTGAAGCTGACACTTTGGAGCACTACATGATCTGTAGCCTTGATGCATGTAGAGGGCCTGTATTGGTCTTCTAAGGGAGAGAGGCCCACTGTACTGGCTCATAGTCAGACCTGCCCTAATAAATATGCCCCTGCCAGATGCTGGGGCATGGGGTTTGGTGTAAGCAACTCCAACCGCCATTGGAAGCACTGTGTTTCTCTCTGAAGTCCAACAGTGTTGGTGGGCAGAGGGATAGAAGATGGTGTCGCTGTGTCCTCTCCTCCCTGGGGAGGGGAACTTGCAGCTGCTGCTGTTCAGGAGGCCCTCACATAAAAATGAATAGTCTCCTCTTCTGTGTCTCAGGCTTTCATCAGATCCCTGCCTTCAACCTGTCTGTGCCTGACCCTCAGCTCACCCAGTGCCACAGTTCACCTGTGTTTTATCTCTGGACGGCTGCAAGGATTCAAAACAAAAAATCTTAAAGTACCTGACCAGGCACAGACCTGCTCCCTTTCCTTGAAGGAGAGCCTTGTAGCCCTGCACCCAGCGCATTTCTGTCCCAGAAAAACAGTAGCACTCTTGTGTGAGTGCCTGGAGTCTATGTTGAAGCATAGCAAAAAGCTGCAACTAGGTTATCTGCTCTCTGCATGCGTCTCTGTCCCCTGCTGTTGAACGGCCACTCAATGCCACCTGGTGGGTCTTTTGTCCTTGAAGAGGCAATATGCCCTTTTCCAAATGCACTCCCATAAAGGGAATGTTCTCTCTTCATGCAACCCAGGGGATCCCCACACCTTAGCACCTTGTGTGAACCCTATGCACTGTTCTGCTCACTCTCCTACTTTTCCTCCTCTCCCTCACTTCTCTCTTGGAAAAGGCCTCCCACCCCTCTGCAGCACTGTCTTTTTTTTTCTCTCCTAATTCACATCTCTGAACCTTACATCTGCCACATTTCCTCCGTCCAGTTGTGCAGGTTGTTTTCTTAATCCTCAGATTGATTTCCTAGTTGTTCAAAATGATTTGTTATTGATCTAGCTGTCTTCGAGGGACAAGGCAAGCCCAGGGTCCCCCTACTATTCTGCCATCTTAACTCCTCCCAAAAAATTCACTTTATAATCCTGTTTGTTTACTCCCTGTATTGAATTTCTACAATGGACCAGGCATTGTAATAGGCACTGGAGAGGAAAAGATATTATCTGTCCTCAAGGATCTTCCCTTCTGGGAAGTGTTAAGTTCAGTAACAGAGACATGAGTGAGATAGAGCATGGTCACCAAAGTGGGGTTATTGGGGATTTTGTTTTCTTCATCTATGTGGTCACATGTTGTCTCCAAGGGCTTGCATGACAAATAGTAAGAGGTCAAAATAGTTTTTGACTTTACAACAGTAAGAGGTAAAATTTACAAAACTCTGCTGGAGTCCAGAGAGTGTACAAGGTCCAGCTACTGAGACAAGTCATGGCATCCAGAGTCTTTTCTGTATCAAAGGCTCACTTCTCTGATGAATGAACTATGAATCTATATCTCTTTCTTTCTCTCATACACACACACACACACCAGTCTTTTTTTTTTAAGATTTTATTTATTTATTTGAGAGAGAGAGACACAGCGAGAGCAGGAACACAAGCAGGGGGAGTGGGAGAGGGAGAAGCAGGCTTCCCGTTGAGCAGGGAGCCTGATGTGGGCTTAATCCCAGGAGCCCGGGATCATGACCTGAGCCGAAGGCAGACACTTAATGACTGAGCCACCCAGGAGCCCCACACACACCAGTCTTCTAGGCATTTCTCTACCTTGTGGGGATCTGTGCTTAGCTGAGGTCTTTAAGAGCCATCCGATACACTGTTAGAGCCTGGCTATATTGGTTGAGGCAGCTCTAGGACCCATAAATCCCCCTGGCTGCCTTTTACTTAAGACCAGAAGTGGTCAATGCCTTCCTTAAGAAAGATATAAAATCTGAAAACAAGCTACACTTGCCCCTATTTTATTCAGTAATTAAAGGTGGCATATGTGAGTGAGGAAAGAGATATGGGGAAAGAAATAACAGAAAAGCTAGAGATGCCATTAGCTGAGGCAATAGTTTTGAGAAATCCATTTTCTTGGCCAGCTGGGCCAGTTTTTGTTAGTATTAAAATGGGAATCTTGAACTATTTTGCACAGGTTGGCATATTGAAGAACATTCATTCTTTTTTTTTTTTTAATTTATTTGACAGAGAGAGACACAGCAAGAGAGGGAACACAAGCAGGGGGAGTGGGAGAGGGAGAAGCAGGCTTCCCGCTGAGCAGGGAGCCCGATGTGGGGCTCGATCCCAGGACCCTGGGATCATGACCTGAGCTGAAGGCAGACGCTTAATGACTGAGCCACCCAAGCGCCCGCATTCTCTTTTCATTCCAAGTGTCTGAAAGAACACTGTCAGCTTACTTTATATTTTTAACTTTATTTTTTTGTTTTTATTCTTTTTGTAATATACAAACCAACCATAGGCAAAATTATGAAGTCAGAAAAAATTGTCTTTGGTACTTTGGTACTTCCTCATCTTCACTGGCTTCCTACACTACCCTTCCCAGTTTCTCTGAGCCTGCAGCTTTTCTTCTGTCCTGCCACTGTTAAATCCTGCTCCAGGAAAGTATGGAAAACTCCTTCATTAAGGGAAAATGACTGATGGCAGCTCCAAGAGCCACTGTGTAGAAGGTGACCTGACTCCATTTAAGGAATAAGTTTCTATATGACATCTTTGGCATCTGGCCCCAGTTGGTGGAGGCAGGTGTAAGATGGGATGGGGACATTTTGTTTCCTTCTTAATGCACTCTGAATTTGAATCTCAATGAACAAATGATCTCTCTTTGCTCAATACAGTGGTAAAGAACATAGGCTCTGAAATCAGACTGACCTGGATTATATCCCAGTTCATCAATTAATAGTTGGGTGTCCTTAAACAAGTTCTGTAACCTATGTTCCTTGATTTCCTCATCTGTAACATGTGGGTGAAAATACCTAGTAACTGGGTTGTTTTAAGCTTTAAGTAATATAGGTAAGGCTCTTGGCAAGGGTGTTAGTACATAGAGTGATCATTTAAGTATTTAGTACTATAAATACAACCTTATTTATGTCACTCCTCCGCTCAGAAAACTTCCATGATTTCCTACTGCCTAGAGAATCAAGTCCTAGACTCTTATCTTGTCATTTACAACTCTATAAGATTGGGCTGTAAGTTAAAACACTTTAAGAATGTTTTGGACATTCTCTGCCCATTAATTCTTTGAACTATAGAGTCAGACTCAATAAAAGGAAGGAGAAGGCCTTTCCTGGATAGCAGTGAGCTGTGTATAAATGTAGGTAAATCTAGTCCTATTTCGTAGAAAAATATACAGAAATCCAAAACAAGTCCTCTTCATTTTGGGTTACTCAGGGAGATTGTGGAGGCATGCAGAGGAGCACTGGTAATCCAAGAATGGGTAACAGGTTCTTTTCACAATTAAGAAACTGATGCCCAAAGAAAATAAATCACATAGCTCAACCATAGAGACCTTGAACTAGGACCCTGTAGTCCTTTCAGTTCGGTGGACTTTTAGGCCAGCTTTCATTTACTGTACCATTCTGCTTCCTATTTTCTAGGGTAGGATAGAAGTGGAGCTGAATAACAAAGCTCATTTTCAGATGTTAACAAATTAGTTGTAATTAATTTCTCAGAGCTGCTTGCAATCCCATGTGATATCCTAGGGAAAGGGGTCACTTAAACAGATAAGTGTAGGTGAGAGACAGGAGATACTGCAGGGAGGGCAACACCAGATGGTTCACAGCAATGGGAGGCAGCATGGGGACACTGGGCATCTGGAGAGCAGAGAGCCAGAAGAGGAATGAAGGCCTGCTCCAAGCAAGATAGTTTTTTGCCTTTCAGGTGTACTTCATTTGCCTTTGGGGCAGTGGCAGGAATGGGAATTATAATGATGGTTAAGATTCAGGGTTGACTTGAAATCTGCTGAATTGAGGTCACCTAATCTTGACCTTCATTCCTTGACTGATGCTGAATTCAGCATTCAAACAAATTACTCTTTGCAGTTAAAATCTCCATAGATGAGTCCTTTTGTAAGCTATGCTTAGTATGCTAATGAATCATGCTTCTCTATGAGTTTATCACTGAAGGGCTTATGAAGAGCAATCTATCAAAAATGGTTTATATCTTCAGCTTGCCTCTAAAATTGTCTGATCTTCAGAGTCCCCATTATGTCACCACACTAGAAGAGCTTGACCTGGGCCCCAAATATTAGCTATGGTTTCCTTGTACTGTAGCACCTCAGGAAACTTGCCATTCCTAAATTTTATGGAACTTAATTGGGTAAAGATTCTAAATTAAAAGAGCTTTCCAGGGAATACAATACTCATGTTAGCTGGCCAAGATAATATTTCCTGATCTCCCTGTACCCAGAAAACCAAATTGGTTAGGCAGCTTTAGTGTATTGGCAAGAACCCTTGACACTGACTAGCTCTGTGGCCTTGGTCATGTCACTCCTCTAGAGCCTGGTTTCCCTTCTATGATACAGGGAATAATTTTCTTACCTCACCTTACCTGAATTGGAGCCCCTTGCTTCTCCTGTTACTAAAAAATACATTTCGTTATGAATTAGAGTGCAACTTCTTTTTAATATAATTTAAGAATGTTACTATCTATTGTGCTAAGCCTTTCCCACGCCTGTTTATGAGGCTGTCTTTTTTTTTTTTAACTTCTTTGTTAATCACAGCAGATATCTCTGTCATTTGGGGACTCACTCTGTATTAATGAATATGGATTGGACTCTTCCTAATTATTCTCTGAACACCTCCCAATTTTCAGAAGGGTAATTGATTTCAATCAACTTCTTTAGTGCACTCTCTACACTCTTGAAGCCTGTAATTTTCAAGTTCAATATTTGTGTGCTTGTACCCTCAGGAGTGCTTCAGTTGGATCCCATTTTAATCCTAGAATTCTAACCAGTCACCAACTTGGAGTGTATTTATCACTACTTTTTAGTATGGCTGAGCCTTGATTTAGAGCATAACCCATATACAAAACCTAAATTTTCTACAAAGTCAGATTATAAAAGCACTCTTCAATTTAAAATATAAAAAAGTTATTTGGCTTTAGTGAAGAGTGTATAGAAATGTTTCCTATGCCTTTAGCTGTATAATATTCTGGGGCAAAGAAACTAAAGGTCAGATGTCAGGTGTTTATTGTGGACAATTAGTCAAAGAGAAGACTTGGAAATGAGAGAAACTCATTGGGGCAGTAATAATTTCATTTACAAAATTTGGTTTTAGCCTAACTTCTAGAAATGCAGAGAATAAAGATAAGTATATTTGGATACATTTCCACATAATAGCTAGACTTTTCTGGTTCTGAAACTTTTCCCATATGATTTATATATGATATATGATATATATATTGCTCAAGTCCATGTTCAAAGATCTATAGTGACTTTTTCTATGGAATTTGGAGTGATTAATTTTACCCCACACCAGATATTCTGTCATTACTTCTGCCTCTGAGAGATCAAACTTCCTTTTTTTAAATAAAGATTATTTATTTATTTGTCAGAGAAAGAGAACAAGCAGGGGGAGCAGCAGGCTCCCCACTGAGCAAGGAACTGGATGTGGGACTTGATCCCAGGACCCTGGATCATGACCTAAGCCAAAGGCAGACACTTATCCGACTGAGCCACTCAGGCATCCCAGAGCTCAAAGCTTCTTATCAGATTTTTTTTGGAGGAATACCTAAATCAAGAATAGACTCTTTCATCACTATTTTGTACTAAAATTAACCTCATTGAGGTTCTTATTACTATTCTTTGAGATTCTTATTTCCATTCTTCAGGTGGACTATTGCAAAAACCTAACTGGACTCCCTATTTCTTTTTTTCTCTCCACTTCAACCCAATACACACTCTTGCCAGAATAATTTTCCCCAAACATTGTGCATTCCCTTATTAGATCTTCAGTGGCTACCTGTTACCATTGACCTGGAACGCCATATCCCATAATCTAACTTTTGAATTTACTTTTCCAATTCTATTTGTTATTACAACTTCATATACTGTGTGCTCCAGCCTGCAGAACTATTGTGATTCCTTGAATACTCCATGCACATTCACACATACCCCTGTGTCTACTTATGCTGTTCTTTCAGCCAGTATCCCTTTCTCACCATCTCTCTGTATCTGCATTTTATGTCTGCATTTGTTAGGTAAACATAGAACTTTTGTTGAGAGATACAATAAAGTAGAATGGCTTTAAAAATTCAGAAGTTCATTTTTCTCTAATGTGACAGTTCTGTCATGTTTCAGAATGGCAGTGGTTATCCTTTGCATGGCCACTCAAGAACTTAGCATCTTGATAAGTTGTCAATTAAACAAGTTATTGCTCTAACATCCCTTAGGGTACAGTCCTCCTCTGAGTGGTCAAGTCTGGCCCACCTCATCCAGGTTCCAGCTGGAGGAAGAGGAAGGAGTGCATAAAACATGTCTATTCTCTTAAGGCTTATACCTGGAAGAGGCACATGCCAACTTTCCACATTCCATTGGCAATAAATCAGTCACACATTCACACATAACTGCAAAGGAGGCTAGGTATTATAGGAGGCTAGGCATTATAGTCTAACCACATGTATGGAAGAAGTGGAGGACAAATTTTGGTGGCCAACTCTAAGTTTATGCCACACTGTTGAAATTTGGTTCATTTGCCATTTTCCTTCTTTCAGGCCTTTCCTGAACCCCTTAGCGGAAGGTGATTTCTCCTTCCTCTGAACTACTCTAGTCCAAGGTTTCTCCACCTGTGATGTGTATAAGAATCACTTGTGGTCTTGTTAAACTACAGTCTTAATCAGTTGGTCAGGGGCTAGGTCTGTAATTCTGCATCTCTAACAAGCTCCTCAGTGATACCTCTGCACTGGTCTGTGGAAGATACCATGAGTACGGATGTTCAAGTCTATTTTCTGTTCCTCTCTTGTGGGCTATAAATTTTCCTCCTTCATAGTAGTTATTCATGTGCATATCTTAACCTCCTTAATAAACCATTAACTCTCATAGCAGACTCTGAATTTCTTCGGCATTTTGTTTTTCTCACCCAGCCTCTCTCCAGCACCAGGAATAGTCTTGTACATTCAGAAGTACTTAATAAGTATTTGAATAAATGATAAGCAGTATCAACTAATTTAGAATGTTGAGCATAAGCTTTTTAAAGTTTATTTAAATTCTAGTTAGTTAACATATAGTGTAATATTAGTTTCAGGTGTACAACATAGTAATTCAATACTTCCATACATTACCCAGTGCTCATTACAACAAGGAGCATAAACTTTTGAAAGGCATCATTACTTATGCCAGGTTTTGGACTATGCTTAGTGCAATCACTTGTTTGAAAATGGTTTGTTGAAAAATCCATTCCCACATAGCCCAAACTAAGGGAGAATCTGCCAGATAGCTGAGCGAAGTGGAATTCAGCAAATGGAAACCACATTTTATCAAAGACTTTTTGCCTCCACGGGCTGCAACCGTTTCAAAGGAAATACTAATCCTTATGTTTGGAATTCATTTTCAGAGAGCCTCTCTGCTTCATAAGAGTAATTTTGTGCCCACACAGCTTCATGAGTCAGTTTGATAATTTTTGTTGAAGAGGTAGTTGGCTTTTTTTTTCCCCCCACCTGGAAGCACTCAATGATCTTCCATTTGGAAAGTGTCAAGTCAGGTTCTAAGTAAAGCTGAATGAGGAGGACTCTTCTCAGGCCCTATTTTAGCCTGTTCATTCCTCAGTCCTGACATATGTTCTGGGCCTTGAGGGTTAGAGTGGAAGAAGGAAGAGGAGATGAAGTGGGCTGGGGTTGAAAACAGAGACTACTTTGTAATCTAATCTGATTCATATGGAGCAAAGGAGACCTCAGGCCTCCAGCATCACTCCTCTAGCCTGCATAATGAAACCCCTAAGTGGAACTATTTTCTACTTGCAAATTGTCATAAATGAGACCGGGCTGAAGTTTCTCTTTTGGTCTCTGTCTGGAAAAAGGTTTCACAAGCAAATGAATCATGTTACCAAGATTTTAGAGGTTCTTAGCCTAGTTGAAGAAATAAGGTTTAGTCTCTATTAGCCCCTCAACTAAAGCATCAATCACAAACCACAGAACTTCAGAGTGGGGTCCTCACTTCTCACCTACAGGCTCTCTCCTTGGCAGTACCTTATTAGCCCTTAATTCCATGATTAGCCTTTGGAATTGAGAAAAAGATATTCAGACATGCTACTAATTTATACTGACGGCTCCCCTTCCTTACTGTGACTGTGTAAGGGTTTACAGTATTATCAGTGTAGTGTGTCCTAATAAGTTGTTATTGCACATGACTGTAAGTATTCTACATGTTTTTGGCCTTCCCACTCCCTTGGTGAGAACGTAATAGCCTCACAATTCAAGAATGACAATGATCCCTGTTGAGCCAAGCCAGGTCACTAGGGAACACAACTTAAGGAGGTGCTCACCCAAACACACTGACCCTGTACTTGCATGACCCTGAGAGAGACAGTCTTCTTAAATCCTGTGCCCCAAGGTACTGGCTTCCCTTATCTTAGTCCAGGTTCTGATTCTCAAGGCAGAGAGCCCGAAGTTTCTGAGATCATTTGGATAACAGGCCTTTAAACCCTCCTATCCCCTTTCTCTTTGGTAAATGCAGAGATCCGACAAATGCAGATGGGAGAAAATAAAAATGAAATTCAGCAATCGTGATTTTATTCATCATATGGATGTAAGACTGTCATTCTGCTCATTTGCCCCCTATGCTACAGCTAAACAAAGACTTGACATAGATTTTATAATGAGCACACATTCATTATTAGCTTTGGGGATCTCCTTTGATTTAAATTTTGACATTGCTCCTTGTCTCAAAGCCCCCTGAATTTTTAGACCATCAATGACACGTCTAAATGCAGACAAGCACAACATTCCTATCCATTGCCTAACTACACCCACTTGCAAGGCACATGTTGGACACCACCTAATTAGCTGTGATGCACATTTTGGCATATGTCGGAAGTTAAAGCCACTTCCTTAGAGGAACTCAAACTCCGAATTTATCTTTATTAAGGCCTTGTCCAAATGATAAATATACACTGCCTCCTTGCTATCTACTGCCTGGAAATAAATCACTTTAGGATTGATTTGCTAACAGCTTTCTTCACTCTAAGGGTCCTCCTGCCCCAGAGGTCACACTGTCCTTCTTCACAAATGCTGATAACCAAACAAAACACCAAGCTGATCATAGTGAACAAAGAAGGAAACCTGGGGCAAGGGTAAGTAATTCCCTTTGCACAGCCCAGAAAAAAACAGCCTTATAAAACACAATATCATATTCTAGAAACCTACACCCCCCCACAAACCACTGGTGAGTATATGAGTTAACAGATGGGATATATATAATATATACATATATATAATTATACGGATATATATATTTAAATATATATAGTTGCTTAAAATATATATTTTAAGCAAAGTACTCTGAACTCTGGTACTTCAGTCAGGAATTACAAACTCCTCCAGGAATCCACCAAGTAGTATAAATAAGTAAAACTGAATGGGTTATGAAGCATCCAAGAGTGGTGGGGACTTCAGGGAAACAGAGAATGCATTTCTCATCCACTCCAGCCTCCTTTTGCCACATGGGAACATTGGCCAAATCCTGTTAGATCTTCTGATTCTTCAAGAGGAGGCAACTTGATTTTTTTCTAACATGATAGTTCCCATTTTTTAATTCAAATTCAATTAGCCAACATATAGTACATCATTAGTTTTTGATATATTCAACTAAGGAATCACTGAACATTATACCACCCGGTGCTCATCAAATCATGTGCCCTCTTTAATTCCTCTCACCCAGTTACCCCATCCCCCACCCATCTCCCTTTCCACAACCCTCAGTTTGTTTCCTGGAGTCAAGAGTCTCATAGTTTGTCTCCTTCTCTGATTTCTTCCCATTCAGTTTTCCCTCCCTTCCCCTATTGTCCTCTGCACTATTCCTTATGTTCCACATATGAGTGAAACCATATGATAATTGTGTTTCTCTGATTGTCTTATTTCACTCAGCATAATCCCCTCCGGTTCCATCCATGTCAATGTAAATAGTAGATATTCATCCTTTCTGATGGCTGAGTAATATTCCATTGTATATATAAACCACATCTTCTTTATCCACTCATCTGTTGAAGGACATCTGGGCTCCTTCCACAGTTTGGCTATTGTGGATATTGCTGCTATGAACATTGGGGTGCAGGTGCCCCTTCTCTTCACTATATCTGTACCTTTGGGGTAAATACCCTGTAGTGCAATTTCTGGGTCATAAGGTAGCTCTATGTTTAATATCCTGAGGAACCTCCATACTGTTTTCCAGAGTGGCTGCGCCAGCTTGCATTCCCACCAACAGTGTAAGAGGGTTCCCCTTTCTCCACATCCTCATCAACATTTGTTGTTTCCTGTCTTGTTAATTTTGGCCATTCTCACTGGTATAAGGTGGTAGCTCATTGTGGTTTTGATTTGTTATTTCCCTGATGGCAAGTGATGTGGAGCATTTTTTTCATGTGTCTGTTAGCCATTTGTATGTCTTCTTTGGAGAAGTGTCTGTTCATGTCTTCCAAAAAGGAAACAGTCAACAAACCTAAGAGGCAACCCACAGAATGGGAGAAGATATTTGCAAATGGCATATCTGATAAAGGGCTGGTATCCAAGATCTATACAGTACTTATCAAACCCAGATTATTTGGTTTTGGGTGTTGGGTTTGATAAATACTTTATTGTAAATATTTATGCCCCCAATTTGGGAGCAGTCAAATATGTAAATCAATTAATAAGAAACATAAAGAAACTCACTGATAAGGATACAATAATAGCAAGGGACTTTAACACCTCACTCACAGCAATGGACAGATCATCTAAACAGAAGATGAACAAGGCAACAATGGCTTTGAATGACACACTTGACCAGATGGACTTCACAGATATATTCAGAGCATTTCATCCTAAAGTAGAAGAATACACATTTTTTTGAGCGCACATGGAACATTCTCCAGAATATGGGATGCCTGGGTGGCTCAGTCGTTAACCATCTACCTTCGGCTCAGGTCATGATCCCTCAGTCCTGGAATCAAGCCCCACATGCTTGGACAAGTTAAGCCTCTCCCTCTCCCTGCTGCTCCCCCTACTTGTGCTCTCTCCCTCTCTCTAATAAATAAATAAAATCTTAAAAAAAAAAAACATTCTCCAGAATACATCACACACTGGGTCACAAATCAGGCCTCAATCAGTACAAAAAGACTGAGTTCATACCATGCACATTTTCAGACCACAATGCTATGAAACTTGAAGTCAACCACAAGAAAAAATTTGGAAAGACCACAAATACATGGAGGTTAAAGAACATCCTACTAAAGAGTGCGTGGATTAACCAGGAAATTAAAGATGAAAAAAAATACATGGAAGCAAATGAAAATGAGAACACGACAGTCAAAAACCTTTGGGATGCAGCAAAGGTGGTCCCAAGAGGGAGTATATAGCAATACGGGCCTTCCTCAAGAAGGAAAATCAAATACACAACCTAAACTTACACCTAAAGGAGCTGGAAAAAGAAGAGCAAATAAAGCCTAAAACCAGCAGGAGGAAAATAATAAAGATTAGAGCACAAATCTATAGATATAGATATAGAAATAAAAAAAAGTAGAACAGATCAATGAAACTAGCAGCTGGTTCTTTGAAAGACTTAAGAAAATTGATAAACCCCAAGCCAGACTTATCAAAAAGAAAAGAGAAAGGACCCAAATAAATAAAATCACAAATGAAAAAGGAGAGATCACAACCAACACCACAGAAATACAAACATTATAAGAGAATATTATTATATAAGTGTAAGAGAATATTATGAGCAATTATATGCCAACAAATTAGGCAATCTGGAAGAAATGGATAAATTCCTAGAAACATATAAACTACCAAAACTCAGATAGGAAGAAATAGAAAATTTGAACAGATCCGTAACCAGCAGAGAAATGGAATCAGTAATCAAAAATCTCCCAACAAACTAGAGTCCAGGGTTGGATGGCTTCCCAGGGGAACTCTACCAAACATTCACAGAAGAATTAATATCTATTCTTCTGAAGCTGTTCCAAAAAACAGAAGTGGAAGGAAAACTTCCAAACTCATTCTACAAGGCCAGCATTGCCTTGATTCCAAAACCAAAGATTCCCCTAAAAAGAATTACAGGCCAATATCCCTGATGAACATAGATGCAAAAAATCACCAAGATACTACCTAATTGAATCTAACAGTACATTAAAAGGATTATTCACCATGATCAAGTGCGATTTATTCCTGGGCTTCAGGGGTGTTTCAATATCTGTAAAACAATCAACATTATACAACACATTAATAAAAAATGGACAAAAACCATATGATCCTCTCAATAGATGCAGAAAAATCATTTGACAAAATACAACATCCTTTCTTGAATAAAAACCCTCAAGAAAATAAGGATAGAAGGAATATACCTCAACATCATAAAGGCCATATACGAAAGACCCACAGCTATTATCATCCTCAATCTGAAAAAACAGAGCTTTTCCCCTAGGGTCAAGAATACAACAAGGATGTCCACTCTCACCACTGTTGTACAACATAATACTGGAAGTCCTAGCCGCAACCATCAGACAACAAAAAGAGATAAAAAGCATCCAGATCAGCAAGGAAGAATTCAAACTTTCACTCTTCACAGACAACATGATACTCTATGTAAAAACCTGAAAGACCCCACCAGAAAACTCCTAGAACTGATTCATGAATTCATTAAAGTTGCAGGATATAAAATCAATGTACAGAAATCTGTTGCATTTCTATACACTAACAATGAGGCAGAAGAAAGAAATCAAGGAATCGATCCCATTTAGAATCCCACCAAAAACCATAAGATACCAATGAATAAACCTAACCAAAGAGGCAAAAGATTGGTACTCTGAAAACTATAGAACACTTATGAAAGAAACTGAGGAAGACACAAAGAAATTGGAAAATATTCCATGCTCATGGATTGGAAGAACAAATACTTTTAAAATGTCTATGCTTCCCAGAGCAATCTACACATTCAGTGCGATCCCAATCAAAATAACATCTGCATTTTTCACAGAGCTGGAACAAACAATCCTAAAATTTGTATGGAAACAGAAAAGACCCTGAATAGCCAAAGTAGTGTTGAAAAAGAAAACCAAAGCTGGAGGTATCACAATTCCAGACTTCAAGCTGTATTACAAAGCTGTCATCATTAAGACAGTATGGTACTAGCACAAAAACAGACACATAGATCAATGGAACAGAATAGAGAGCCCAAAAATGGACCCTCAACTCTATGGTCAACTAATCTTTGACAAAGCAGGAAAGAATATTTAATGTAAAAATAAAAAAAAAAAGACAATCTCTTCAACAAATGTTGTTGGGGAAATTGGACAGCAACATGCAGAAGAATGAAACTGGACTACTTTCTTACACCATACACAAAAATAAATTCCAAATGGATGAAAGGCCTAAGTGTGAGACAGGAAACCATCAAAATCCTAGAGGACAATACAGGCAGCAATATCTCTGACCTCGGCTGCAGCAACTTCTTTCTAGTCATATCTCTGGAGGCAAGGGAAACAAAAGGGAAAATGAACTACTGGGACCTCATCAAGATAAAAAGCCCTGCACAGTGAAGGAAACAATCAACAAAACTAAAAGGTAACGAACGGAATGGGAGAAGATATTTGCAAATGACATATTGGAGAAAGGACTACTATCCACAATCTATAGAGAACTCATCAAAATCAACACCCAAAAAACAAATAATACAGTTAAGAAATGGGCAGGAGACATGAACAGACATTTCTCCAAAGAAGACATACAACTGGCTGACACGTGAAAAAATGCTCAACATCACTCATCAACGGGGAAATACAAATCAAAACCACAATGGGATACCACTTCACACCTGTCAGAACGGCTAAAATTATCAACTCAGAAAACAAATGTTGGAGAGGATGCAGAGAAAGGGGAACCCTCTTATACTGTTGATGGGAATGTAAACTGATTCAGCCATTCTGGAAAACAGTATAGAGGTTCCTCAAAAAGTTAAAAATAGAAATACCCTACCACCCAGCAATTGCACTATTAGGTGTTTATGCAAAAGATAAAAAAGTGCTGATCTGAAGGGGCACATGCTCCCCAGTGTTTATAGCAGCATTATCAACAATAGCCAAATTATGGAAAGAGCCCAAATATCCATCAACTGATGAATGGACAAAGAAGAGGTGGTGTGTGTGGGCTGGAATATTACTCAGCCATCAAAAAGAATGAAATCTTGGGTGCCTGGGTGGCTCAGTTGGTTAAGCGACTGCCTTCAGCTCAGGTCATGATCCTGGAGTCCTGGGATCGAGTCCCGTGTCGGGCTCCCTGCTCAGCGGGGAGTCTGCCTCTCCCTCTGACCCTCTTCCCTCTCGTGCTCTCTATCTCTCATTCTCTCTCTCTCAAATAAATAAAATCTTAAAAAAAAAAAGAATGAAATCTTGCCATTTACAACAAAGTGGATAGAACTAGAGTGTATTATGCTAAGTGAAATAAGTCAGTCAGAGAAAGACAAATATCATATGATTTCACTCATACATAGAATTTAAGAAACAGGGACACCTGGGTGGCTCAGTTGGTTAAGTGTCTGCCTTCAGTTCAAGTCATGATCCCAGGGTCCTGGAATCGAGCCCCATGTTGGGCTTTCTGCTTGGTGGGGAGCCTGCTTCTCCTTCTCCCTGTGCCTGCCTCCCTGCCTACTTGTGCTCTCTCTGTCAAATAAAATCTTAAAAAAAAAAAAGAATTTAAGAAACAAAACAGATGGACATAGCGGAAGGGAAGGAAAAATAAATAAGATAAAAATAGAGAGGGAGGCAAACCTCTTAACTATAGAGAACAAACATAGTTATCAGAGTGGAGGTGGGTGGGGGGATGGGCTAAATGGGTGATGGGTATTAAGGAGGGCACATGTTGTGATGAGCACTGGGTTTTATATGTAAGTGATGAATCACTAAATTCTACTCCTGAAACCAATACTACGTTCTATGTTAACTACCTTGAATATAAATAAGTAAATAAATAAATAGGTAAATAAATAAAGTGAATTTTCACTAACTCCAGAGACTGTTGCATTTTCCTAATGGATCTTCATGTGATCAAAACGCCGGAAACACTTTAGTTTTGACTCCTCTCAATCAATGGTCTATATGTTAAAGCGTGAAACACTAGAAAATCATCTTCATTTTAAGGAATTTTTACACTCTAAAAAATAACCACCCTGTTGAGGCCACTTTTAGGCAACAGGTATGAGTGATGGAATGTAGAAAGGGTCCACAGGGACCCTGTGGCTGAATCCAGACAGGTCCATAGGGTGAACTACCTCAAAATATCCATAGGCCCTAACTAACGAATAGTCTACTTATAACTAAGCCCAGTTACCAAAAAAGGTAAAATTCCATACTTGACCATACCTTCTCATCTTCCCCCTTTAAAAACAGCCCCCACCCACTGCCTCATTGCAGACATCCATCCTCTTCTTTGCTGGCCTGCTGGCAGCCCACTCTCTTTCAGTGTATTCCAAACCCACCGCCTCATGGCAGACAGCCTCTCCCCTGCTATCTTGCCCTGCCCCCCCCTCCCCTGCTGTGTAATCAATGAACTTCTCTCTCCTTTGTTCTGCCTCAGGTGAATCCTTACAGTGCCCGCACCACTGGTCCCACCGGATCCTTGCCCTGCATTTGGGGGCCCCCATCCAATCAAACAGACACCCCATTTAAATACCACACACCCCAACAATGTAGTTGATCTTTTAGGTAAGTTTGACAAACCTGGTCTTCCTAATGCAGAGCCACTGACAGCAGCGATTTCATCCAGCCCCTCTTTCACCAAACAACCTCCCTGATTTAAACATACCCCAGGAGGAAAACAATGCTTCCTCCCAGCAAATGGTGAGTGAACCCACCTGCTGCCTATTGTTAGGCGCCAAGCAAAGCAATCAGACTTTCTTTGTATCAGCTGAAAGACCAGAAAATCACACACCCATGCCTAACTGACTCACACCTGTGCTCGAAAAGGTGGCAACAGCATTGAGCATCTTGACTAAATCTGGAAAATTGTCTACTTCAAGCAAAATGACTTTTAGTGTTTCAGGCAAGCCTCAAACTTCTCTAACAGGCTACATATGATTTGGAATACACATTATTTGTTCTTTTTCCTGGTAATCTTTCAAGTCTAAGTCCTGCCTAGTAGAGGACTTCCAGATCATGGCAATATGCAGAGATCCCAGGCATAGATCTAGAGTGGTCAGTCTGCAAATTAGTAGGTAGTCCCTCCATATGTGCAGAGATACCTCAACCCATAAGCAGACTCTGTTTTTAAGTAATAATGGCAACAATTTATTGTGTGCTTACTATATGTCAGGCACTGTTTTAACCATTATCTCATTTTCTACAGGTAAGGGAACTGAGGCATAGATCTGCTAAGTAACCTGCTGAAGATTGCACAGCTAATAGATGTGAACTCAATTAACTCCATGTGTTTTTTAACTAATTTATTCAACTCACTACTCTTAACACAATTAAAAATACTTGGGTTAAACCAGTTACCATAATTTGCTGATTTTAAATCAATAAAGCCTTTAAATTACTGTCATTTTTATTCTTTTATCTTTGCCATAGCACTTACAGTTTGCTTTAGTCAAATGGTAATGTCTGTGCTCCAAATTCTCTGGAGAATCATTCCAACTCTCTGCTCGTGTTCTCCTCCCAATTCCATCTCTACCTGTCAAAATCCTATACACCTTCAAGAACCATCTCAGATATTCCCTCCTCTCTGAACCTTTCCTAATCACCTAGCTAGATACAATCTCTTCTTCCTCATATTTCTTCTTCGGGAAATTGTTATGGTCTAGCTATTAGTGGATATTGGGGTGAATATTTATCTTCACCTTCTCTTCAACCATAAGTTCCTTAGAGGCAGAAATTGGGCCACACCTATCTCCGAATGCTCCACAGAGCCAAACACAGTGCCTTGCAAACAGTGAATCCAAATATATGTTAACTGAATTGCATTTTCAGTTGAGGACTGCATGTACATGTTGCTATGAAACAAAGAAGCAAGAACAGTGAGAGATGTGAGGGGATAAAATGTAAAGTGGAAAAGATGTCAGAATTGTAACAGAAATAGCCAGAAGGCAATATGTACAAATACCAAAAGTCTGCATCATGAAGGAAGCTAGGATGGGTATGAACCATGGGGCATGAGAATGTGCCAGGATGAAAACTCTAAGGTCATAAAGAGGACAGCATTGTTGAAAAGAAACCCACAGGCCCAAGATGGAGTCACTTATGCAAGGCCAAGTCACCGAATTAGAGCTTAATACCTAACCTAATTTTGATCTCCCCGAGAAATGTAGTCTTAATCAATTAGTCAGGAATTTTCTGATCAGCACCAAGGAGGTAATCTGTTACATGGGCCCTCTCCCTTCCCCTCCCCCTCAAAGGATGATGAGGTAATCTGCAGGACAAGACCCCCTGCACTTTCTTCTAAGGGAAAGTGACCATGCCTGAAACAATCTTTTGTTTTGCTAATTACTTCCTTGCCCTACCCTCCTTCCTATAAAAATCTATTTTGTACAACTCCTCAGAGCTCCCCTCTAATCACTAGATGGGATGCTGCCTGACTCATGAATTGCTTAATAAAGCCAATTAGATCTTCAAACTTATTCCATTGAATTTTGTTTTTTAACAGCATACAAGCTAATATCCTGATCACTGTGTCAAAAAAAAAATGGGAATCCAGCATGATAGCCAAAATGATAAAATAATTAAAATTGGCCAAAGAGACATAAAGTCAAAAAGAGTCAACTAATGGAAAGAGAATAGTCAAAGCCATACAGAAAGTTTGATTACTTAATGCAGTATGATAACAGTCAGCTGGTTAAATGTCAAATTATTTCAGTAGAAATTTGGGCAAAGAGTTTAATTTTAGGAAACTTACCATTACTGACTGACTCTTCCAAGATAGAAGAGGAGTAGTTTCATTTTGCACCACACTAACAACTTTTCTGTCCAATCAGATTTTTACATTCCATTAACGATCTTGTCAGTAGACTAGAGAATCTGAACTATACCTAGATCTTTTAAGAAATGCCTGGAGATCTTATCAAAATCCTATAAAAAGAAGAGAGGGTCTAGTCAGTAGGGAAGGTCCACATTTGGAATGAGGCTTTGTGAGGGACCTGTTTCAGAGTGCTAATCCCTAGCCCATTTTTTATAGCTGGGATCAGCTCACACGTTCAATAGGTGGTTCCAATATGCCAGCTCATGGATCTGTGCCAGTCCGTGATGGAGTTTACCCTTGCTGGAGATGAAATAAAAACAAAGATAAAGATAACAAAGATTAAATTTAATTATGTTTTTATCTTTTATTTTTTTGTCTAAGTTCTTTTTTATCTTTTTTTTACAGAGACTAAGTTAGTCATATAATTTAATGTAGTCAACTAAAATGGCTGTTTTTATTTTAATGCTCTGGCCTTCCTGCTTGCTTGTTTTTAAACTACCTTTTTCTTAAATAAAATAGTAACAGTAGTTGGTAGTTGTGTGTATGCGTGTTCTTACATGGCAAAATAAAATTCTGGCAATTTAATATTAGTTCTTCAAGTATATATCTGTATTTATCTATCTACACACACACAATTTTTCTTTTTTTTAAACTGGCCTAGGAACCTCTGCTCAGAAAAATGTTGATAACCTTCATAAGTATATACAAGGATTAGAGTAAGCCAATTCCAATTAACAGCCAAACTCAGCAGTCTTATCCTGCTGGTGGTAGGTAGCCATTTTCTTCAAACACAAAGGACAGTATAGTTATACAAGGCTATTAATTTCTTGCAAGAGTCTATTTAGGAAAATCTATGAATTAATGTTGTTAAGGTTAATAATCTATTAAGACATATTATAATTATTCCATTTAATGTGCAGAGCATGTAAATAGTGCTTCTGAACATTCTAAAGAGAGATGCATTCATATATTTACCCTTGAATCAGGCATTCACATATTGCAGCATATTTGTATTTATAGATTTTTTTTTCAGCCTCACAGACACTTCAGTGCAGTCTCTCACCATCCTTTTTGCAGCTTCCTGGTGGAGATGACATTTGCTCAGCTAGAGAATAGACACTTTCTAGCTGAGTTGCTCATCACACTTATACCCCAAGGCCTGGCTGATTGGCTGTCAGAGGACTCCAGCTGTTTAGTTGCCAGTGATGTGTCTTTCGTAAGAAAAGACATTTCCTGGAACATCAACAGCTTGTTAAGGACTGGGGAGTGCTGGGGAGAAAACTTGGTATTTTGGAGGAACAGAATGGTTTGAACTTGGAGGAGGTGTGAAGATGAAACAAAGAAAGGGATGATCAGGAAACTCTCCCCCATCTGTGTTTGAAAGACTCATTTTCAGAGCGAATGTTACAATTTGCAGTGAGCAACCCTCCACAGCTTAGAAGGTCAAGTGTTGGTAGAAACAGTCTATTACCCACCCTAGTGGTGCACAGATCACATGAGGATGTAAAACTCATCAAAGAAGCTAGAAAACTTCTCATGAAATTGTCAGCAATTTCACTTCAATCTGATTTTCTTTGTGCCTTGATTTCCTCTTCTAAAAATCAAGGGTGAAGAATACTCTCAGGGATGCTTATAAGACTCAGAGAGCAAAAAGCTGACCAAAGATACTTGGATTCTAAAGGCCTCTTTGGGAAGCCAAGTTGGTAACCAGAGCACATAGAAGGGAGGAGCAAGCACAGTGCTAACGAGGCCATGCTTGCCAATTTGAAGCCCTTGTGGGCCAATTAGTTCTGCTTTCTTCCACAGCCATTGACTTGCCCCTGAACTCTGGCCAGTCATCTCAAAGTTCTGTGCCATTGGTCACTGGGGTCACCAAGAGAGAGTATGTGGTTGGCTCTGTGAAAGCTAACTCGCAGATACAAGGCTGTAAGTGTCACCTCTATGTATGGGGGGAAACATAGCAGCTCTTCAGGGCACCAAGTACTGTTTAATGGCCTGCTGGAGTTCTTCTGCCACCTGTACTTTCTACTCTCACAGCTTTCATCACTCTATATTGTCATTGTTGGCTTGCCTATTTGTTTCTCCTGCCAAATTATGGGCTCTTTGAGAACAGAAATTGTGTCTTACTTAACTATGTAGCCCTGGCACCTTGCACAGTGTTGGCACATAGTAAGTGCTCAATAAATCTTTGACGAATGAATAATGGAATGTGAAGGGCCTACCTTTATAGTTCTTAATCATGGTTTGACAACAACTCAGTGGGTCACCAATTTCACCATAAAATTCTGAAAAAAATCCTAAAAGAAAATCCATGTAATTCACTATGAAAACTTGAATGGATGAATGTCTTTGCAAAAATATTACTTAGGTGCCAAGGGACAGATGTGGATAGTAACAAATTAGTTTACCAGGGTCACATCAGCCTCTAAAGGTTGCTGATCAGTGGCTTAACCCTGGATCATTCAATTGCATATGGAACAAAACAAAAATTGTTTGAATAAAAAATAAAATCATAATCTGAGCTCACAATGGTGATATTTTGATCCCAAATATCAGTTGGTGAAAGGCTGAGGAGGTAGAATATCCAGTGAGGTAGCTACTATTAGCATGCCCATTTTATATAGAGAGAAACTAAAAATCAGAGCATTTATGTGATTTTCACAGTCACTTACTGTTTAAATGCCAGAGCCAGGATTCAAACCCAGGTCTTACTTTATTCCAGAAGTTTATTGGGAAAAATTTTTTTTAATGCACAGAAAGCATTGGGCAGTAGGAAAAGACACAAACTAAGCTGAGTGTGGTAGGAACCTCAGGTCCATCTTGGGACATAGTGGCAGATAAAGCTGAAAAAAGTGGGAAGAGTTTTTTTATGGAGCTTGTACCTATTTCAGCAGGCAAGGGAGAGCTATGGAATGAGTCTGAGCAAGAATGGACCCAATCACAACCACACTATAGGTTAATTGAATTTGTGGCATTTCATTCAGTTGAATAAACATTTTGCTATGTCTATTACGTATTGCAAAGAGAGGGTTGTAGTAGGGAGAAAGTAAAGACTATAGTGGGGAGTAGGAGAACTAATGAGTTATTTGTGGTCATTATCCAGGCTTAAGGCAGTGACCATCTTAACTAAAGCCATGGAAATGGTAATTGAAAGATGAAAAACTTATTGAGGAAGCAGAATTAAAAGAGTTGGTGACTGGATATGGTCATAGGAAGGGTTAAGATCTCTTTTGCTTGAAATAGAATATAGCTACCCTCTAGTAAGCAAATCTGAACATTGGCACCAGTTCCCATATATAATGGGGCCTTGATTTTGTAGAATTGGGTGTTTTTCCACTGCCTTTGCTAGAGCATGGCCCTCTACTCTCCACTCTATAGTGACTGTACCTACTTGAACCTCTGTGTTTCTAGGTAGTATTAATAGGAATGTCAACTACTTAGGCCATGGCATCCAAATGTATGAAAAATTCTCACTAGGATTTTTGCACATGGTTATTTCCAAGAAATATCAAAAGGAAATACCAAGGAACACTACTACCACCACCAAAAATTTTTCTTCCACTGACTTGTTTAATATGTAAAAGTCTCACCATTCAGTAAGAGAATTCAGAAACAAAGATTCAGCATTTACACTTTCCTGGAATCATGTGCACTGAAATTATATGGAGATATTCTTGCTTGAGAGAAGCAGGAGATTAGCATGGGCTCATTATCTGGTGTCTTGATTATCCTTTTTCATTGAGTAGAATGAGGTCCTCAGAGAACAGGACTCACAACAGTTAAGTGAGGATGGGTGGTGGAAATATTAAGAATGTCTACAACAGGAAACAGGCTCAGATAGAGCTCCAACAGATATGTGCACAGGCACCTAGGTCAGCTTGCTCAAGGATGTGAATGAATGGGAGAATGGGCCACCAGAAGGCAATCTTAGCAAGATACCTTCTTCAAAGATTTTCCTGTTATCAAAGTGCTGGGGTATGGAAAGTCCAAAAGGGTAAGAATCACTGGCCTAACTAATTAAGCTTTATCTGCAATAAACCAAAGCTCTGAAACTTAAAAATGCCGGTGTCATAACTAAGGTTCCTAGCCTAGGACACCTCACCATCCTCTGCACACATCTCAAATATTTCTTCCTTCAGGGCCCTCCACACTCAAAATGCAGTACTAAGTCACTAAGGAGGGCCTCCAAGTTGAGCTCTTGTTCAGCATCTGCTGTATAAAAGTCAGTGTATTCCATGAATGCCTGCTACTTGGTTAAACATACTGAAGCCTTTCTGAGCAGTGAGGGGAGTGAGGATATCAATTCACCAAGTGTCAAAGTAATGAACGGGGAAAGTAAAGCAAAATGAAGCCAATGATCATCAGCAGCAGGAGCTACAAAGAAGCCTGCAACCAACTTTCATGCCTCTCACTTTAACTAAAGAGCCACTATAGGAAAGGGACCTATGAGGCATAGGACAAAGGCTATTGCCTGGGCAGAGTAAGCATTGCACCAATGTATACTGAGTGAAAATCAGAAAAGTAGCATGAAGCCAGGTAGAAGTACCCAGTGACCAAAGACAGATATTTGCTTTTTTTTTTTTAGAAAAAATCCTGCACCTCCCCCTATATGTTATAGTATCTGTTATTTTTTCCTAAATGCATAAAACTTTCTCTTTTGTTCCTTTATAAATACTTAAGAAATGCAGCCCTTTCCATGGGATCTGACTGTGTGGGTGTACCTGCAAGTGACTGTAGCATAACTTCTTGCAATCCAAAGAATGAGCCTGGTTTACATGAGAAACCCATTGATTTGGACCCTACACATGTGAACTGGTGATGATTTAACTAGTGGATATTGTAAACAAGATAACCAGAGGGATACTTAAATCTATTCAAAGAAATATCCAGCTAACTAATTCTTTTTTTAAAGATTTATTTATTCATTATTTAGAGAGAGAGAAGCATGGGGGAGAGGGAGAGAGAGAATCTCAAGCAGACTCCCCACTGAGCATGGAGCCCAATGCAAGGCTCATTCTCACCATCCCAAAGTCATGGTCTGAGCCGAAATCAAGAGTTGGACGTTTAACTGACTGAGCCACCCAGGCACCCCAGAATAATTCTTATTAATATTTTTAAGTGGCTCTTCTAAGGACCCATATCCCAGTCAATACAACATCAAAATGCTTCATTAATTCAGACAACTCTTTGCTCAACATCTCCATCCTTTATTCCAAAACACTGATGATATATTTTAGTTTTGAAAATATGGAGAGTGATTTGGCTATACAGGTATAGCTAATGCTAAGTGGTCCCTGAAAAGCTTGGAGTTTAAGCTGAGAGAATGAAAGACCTAAGAGACCCTCTCAAATGTGGAGAGTTCTCTGAATTCAGCCAAAGACATCTTCACGGGTTTAAAAAAAATAAGAATCTTTATCCACTTCAGTTAAACTCTATCACTCTGCAGGCAGCTTCCACTTGTTAAATACCATTAAGGTCCACTCTACCTTGGGAAAAAAAATGTATTTTAGTTCTCTAGAGATGTGAAAGAATGAACTAAATAGTTTCTAAAATGAAGTGGACACTCTATATTGTTTATCTTCCCGTTGATGAGCAAAGAAGCCTTTCCTAAGAAGTTGCACAAGTCTTTAAAACACATTTTGAGAGTTAGAGAGAGATAGAGAGACAGAGAAAGAGAAAGACAGAGAGATTAATTGAGCTCTAGGAAGAACTGGGAGTCAAGACCAAAATGTGAAGGCTAGAAATTCCAGCCCCTACTTGCCAAAGTATACCTAGGTTGAGATTTTAAGAAACCAGGGGTTCTCTAGATGAAGGTATTCCAACTCATTATAGTCCAGATGAGATTGGAAATGATGAAATACTTGGGAAGAAAAAAAGAATAGGGTCCATTTCTAACTAACCAACAATAGCTTTTGTTCCAAAAATAAAGTATAATAGGAGCAGTCCCAGCAATCCAGGTACAATAAGGCAAGTAAGAATAAAAGAATAAAACTTAATAGATTATTTTCTCCTCAATGTGGAATATTGGAGAAAGAAACTAGTAACATGGACAGGCCCAATCTGAATGCTAAGGAAGAGAGAACAAGCTAGAAGGACAATATCTTCCTTTATATTTCTTTTCCAACCCAGCTTGCTTTTAGTACCTCAGGGAAAAGAGGAGGCATACTTGGCAAGGAAAGAGCTTTATTTTTTTGATAATGAAACAGCAGTCAGGAGACACATCCTCTAGTCCAGCTCTGTCCCTTCCTAGCTGTGGGACCTTGGACGTTTAAATAAACCTCCCATGATTCCAGTTATCTGGTATGTAAAATTAGAGCTTTGGCTTAATTATGTATATGATTCAATTGTGTAAAATATTTTGAGGCTCCCTGAATATTATAAAAAGTATTATATGGTATTACAATGCCTTTAATATTCTATGATTCAATGATTTCATGTACCCAAGAAATAATTTCCAGACCCCAGAGATTCAGCTAAAGAGAATACATATATGTGTGTGCATGCACAGAGGAGGGAAGAGGGGAACAACAAAGAAAACAAATGATTCATTATGAGTGCACAAAAAAACCAAGAAGAAGAAAATAGATGGTTCAAAAATAAATTGATGTCTAGTTACTTTGATTTACTCTAAACAAACCTGCAACAGGGTAGGGTCACACCCTGAAAAGTCTGTCTTGAAAGTTCACTTAGATTTTCAACCATGACTCCTGCCTCAAAGTCATGCAAAGGAAATTCTCTTGTGAGCCTTTAAATCTCCATCAGCTGCTACAAGAAAATGAGAATTAGATGAGGTACAAGGTGGAGAATAAAACAAGACCTTATTTCTATACCATGTAAATGCCTTGTAATTGCATTCTTGTTTTGTCATTGGCAAGATACGTATGATTTTTTAAAGACAAAGAACTAATCTATACTCAGAACAGATGTTGGCAAACATTTCCTGCAAAAAGTCACATAGATAGTAAATATTTTGGGCTTTGCAGTTCACATACTGCCTCTGTTACATATTCTTCTTTGGTTGGTTGGTTGGGATTGTTTTTGTATAAGCCTTTAAAAATCTGAGCACAAAAACAGGTAGGAGTCTGGATTTGACCTGCTGGCCGTAGTTTGCCAACGCCTGCTCTAGAATTCTAAGCTATCAAGCAGTAGTGGTAGTGAGAACTCAAATCTACCAGGGGTTTAAGTGACCAAAGTTAACTGGACTTAGAGAAGGTAAATCTATCAAGCTATGTTCCAAAAGAACTGTGGAAGAATATACAAGCCAGGCAGTACAATGAGGCCCTTGGAGAACAGCCACAGCATTTCAAAGTATTACTAGGCATCTAGGCATCATCTAGGCAGACTGACTTCAGAGCCAGTACTCTCATCCACTGTGCATATTTTGGAATAGCACCTTGTGAGTGGCTTTATGGAGGCATCTCACATTTTAGATAAACAGGGAGTTTCTTACTCTTTTTATAAGTCAACTCCCATTTTCTCACTGATTTACATGAAAGTTTCAGATGGACTATCAATATGTACTTGTTGCTAACAAATTAGTCTTCACTACCTCCTCCCCTCTTTCCCCCAATTTTTGCCACCAAGTACTTAATGATGTATAAACAAACACAAATACAAAAGGCAACCCAATATTTATAGGACTCCTGTAAGAATATTTTAATAAGCTGAAGAGTCCTTTCAAAAAGGTAAGGATTCCTCAATAGAACAGACTAGAAAGTCCAGAAATCAACCCAAACATACAGGAATTTCGTATATGCTAAAAGTGGTATTTAAATCTGTGGGGAAGAACTAGCTGAATAAGTGGTGTTGAGACAACTAGGTAGAAATCCAGAAATAAAGTTGAATCTACAACTCATACCTGACCCAAATAAATTCCAGATAGATCAGTTTTAACATAAAAAATGAAACCATGAAATAACTAGAAGAGTGAAGTCATTTTTTTTAGTAATTTTGGAGTGCGGGAGAAGTTCTAAGTATGACACAAAACCCAGAAGCCAAAAAAGAAAAGTCCGATACAGCTGACTACATAAAAATAAAAATTCCTCTGTGGCAAAAATTTCCATGAGGTTAAAAAAATGAAAAATTGAGAAAATATTTGTAACTTATATCACCGAATAGGAACATTCCTAATATAAAAAGATCTCCTATAAATCAATTTTAGAAGACCAAATAGAAAATGATCAAAGTATAATAAACAGATTATTTGTAGAAAAAAAATACCAAATTACACATACAATAGTTGCTCAACTTCATCCAAAATAAGAAAAATGCAAATTAAAAGCCTAATTGAGATACTATTTCCACCCATCAGACTGGTGATGATGAAAAAGTTTGCTAACACACTGTGCTGATGAGGATGTGGGGAAATAGTCACTCTCATAAATTGCCAAAGGGAGTATAATTGGCACAACATATATGGAGAGCGATTGGGTCATATCTATCAAATTTGGGATATACTTACCTTTGGACCTAGAAATTCCACTTTTAAGAATTTATTCTACATATATGTTCACGTATAATAAATAACAAATGTATAAAGATATAAATTGGAGTTTTTGTAAAAGATTAGAAGTATTTTAAATTAATCAGTAGGGAACTTGTTTATAGATTATGGTAGGCCCAATCCAAAGGGGCACCTGCACCCAATGTTCATAGCAGCAGTGTCCACAATAGCCAAACTGTGGAAAGAGCCAATATGTCCACTGACAGATGAATGGACAAAGAAGATGTGGTACACACACACACACACACACACACACACACACACACACAATGAAATATTACTCAGCCATCCGAAAGGATGAATACTTAACCATTTACATCAATGTCGATGGAACTGGAGGGTATTATGCTGAGTAAAATAAGTCAATCAGAGAAAGACAATTATGATATGGTTTCACTCATATGTGGAATAAAGAAACAATTCAGGGGATCATAGGGGAAGGGAGGGAAAACTGAATGGGAAGTCATCAGAGAGGGAGAAAAACCATGAAAGACTCTTACTATAGGAAACAAACCTAGGGTTGCTGGAGGGGAGGGGGCTGGGGAAAGGGGTATTGGGTGATGGGCATTAAGGAGGTCATGTGATGTGATGAGCACTGGGTGTTATATGCAACTGATAAATTATTGAACACTACATCTGAAACTAAAAAAAAATATATATATATATACTATGGTAGGTCCAATCATTAGACAACCATATGTTACTGATAGAAAATGCTCTCCAAAATATACACTTAAGTGAAAAAATAAAGACCATAAAAATGTTTATAGTCTATAGTATGCTACCATCTGTCTAAAATTGGGGGAAAATATATGTATATATGTATATGTGAAAGTAAGTAGAACGTTATGGTTAAGAGCATGAACTCTGAAGTCAGCCAGCTTGAATTTGATTCTTGGCTCTACCACTTAATACTTATGTGACGCCTTTGTGCCTCAATAACCTCATCTGTATAATGGGGAAAATAATATTACCTGCCTTGTTTGGGCTTTTTCAGGATTAAATTAGTTAATGTTTATAAAAGTCTTAGAACAGTGCCTAACACATAGTAAGTACTATTCAAGCATTTGTTTAATAAATAAATATGCAAAGAACATACCTGGGTGGATACATCTGGCTGAAGGACAAGAATGAAAGATGACTTACTTTTACACCTTCTGAATATTGTACCGAATACTTATTTTAAAAATTAAATAATTTTAAATAGAAATAATTTCTGTTCCCTAGCATTTTAGATTGCCTGGCCTCATCTCCTGCCCACCTACCTTCTACTTCGCTTATAATTTCCATTTTCCATGCTTTCCACTACTGCTTCTTATTAATTTTATTATCCCTTTCCTCTCCATCACCTCAGTCCTTTCACTTGTCTCAGACTTCCTACACTCATTTATGATTTCACAACTTTTACTCTACTTCTGATTCTCCAGTTCACCTTTCACCAAAATGCCAGCATCACATTCTCAAAGTTTCCAAATCTAGATATCCCATTGCTTCCAACTCAGCATGTCAAAGTGAGCATGTCAACCCCTTCTCATCTCAACCTCCCTACTTTTTATCTCCCAAGCTAGAAACTGGATTCTTTACTTTGATTCTTCCTTCTACTTCATTCCCTAGATCTACTGAATCCATCAATTTATTCTTTCACATATCTCTTCCTCACCATTTGCTTTTGCAGGAATATTGCCTTAGACCAGTATATAACATGCATACATATCACCTGGAGAACTTTTAAAATGCAGATACTGAACCAGTAGGTATGGTAGCCAGCCGATAAGATGGCCTCTAATCATCCCCCATCTCCCAGTATTTACTTCCCGTTTTGTCTCCTATATTGTACCAGGGTTGGTTTGTATGACCAAGAAAATAGGACAAAAATAATGGTTTATCATGTCTCAGATTAGATTAGATTATAGAAGACAATGTGGCTTTTGTCTTGGTTTCCTGTGTGTCTCTCTCTCTCAGATCACTCACTCTGGGGAAAGCCAGCTACCATGCTGAGAAGTCACTCAGGCAGTATATGGAGAGGCCAACATAGTGATAAATTGAAATGTCCAGCAAGCAGCTAGTGAAAACTGAAGCCTCCTGCCAACAGCCACATGAGTGAGCTTGGAAGCAGGCCCTTCAGCCTCAGTAAAGCCTTCAGATGACTACAGCTCCAGACAAAATCTTGACTACAACTTCATGAAAGACTCTGAGACAGAACCACCAAGCTAAGCCACACTGAGATTCTTGACCACAAAAATGGGAGATAAATGTTTGCTGTTTTAAACTGCCAAGTTTTGAGGTGATCTGTTACACAGCAAGAGATAACTTATACAGTAGGCCTGGGGTAAGGCCTGAAAAATTCTGCATTTTTAACAAGCTCCCAGGGGACACTAAAGGTGATGCTTCTGGAACTTGCTTTAGTAGTAAACCCTAAACCATTGCAACACCTAATCCCTACCTCAGTGATCTCTCTGCTCCAATCCCATTATATCCCTGTTTTCCAACATATGATGGCTCCTTATTACCTACCATGTAATCTCAGTCTGTCATCGATAAGACAAAAGGTAATGAGTATTGGCAAGGCTGTGGAGAAAAGGGAACCCTTGTATACTGTTGATGAGCATGTAAAATGGTACAGCCATTATGGAAAACAGTATGAAAGTTTCTCAAAAAATTAAAAGTAGAACTACCATATGATCCAGCAATCCCTCTTCTGGGTATATATCCAAGGAATTGAAATCAGTATCTTAAAGAGATATCTGCAATCCCAGGTTTATTGCAACATTATTCACATTAGCCAAAATATGGAACCAACTTAGGTGTCCTTCATCAGATAAATGGATAAAGAAAATGTGATACACACACACATACACAGAGGAATATCTTTCAGCCATAAATAGAAGGAAATCATGCTATTTGCAACAACATGGATGCACCTGGAGGATATTATGCTAAGAGATATAAGCCAGACAGAGAAAGACAAATACAGTATGGTATCATTTGGTATCTTTTAAAAAAGCTGATTTCATAGAAACAGAATAGAATGGTGGTTGCCAGGGGCTGGAGGGAAAGGGAAACAGGGGTGGTGTAGGTCAAAGGGCACAAATTTTCAGTTATAAGAAGGATATGTTCTGAGGATCTAGTATAGAGCATGATGACTATTTTTGATAATATGGTCTTGTATACTTGAAAGTGGCTAAGAGTAGATCTTACACATTCTTACCACACAAACACAAAATAAGAGTTAACTATGTGAGGTGATGAATGTGTTAATTATCTCATTCTTGGTAATCATTCTGCAAAGCATATGTTTATCAAATCATCACATTGTATACAAAAAAGTGCTCAGCCTTTCAATCCCTTAGAAGCTGGCCATATTTATGCTTTATAGTCATATTTCCCACTGCTCTCTACAAGGCACTTTTTGCTCCTGTCAACCTGATTTCATTGTCTCCTGCACACATCACATTTATCCCTGCTACAAGGCTATTTATTACTAGTATTTCTCTTTATTCCTTCACCATCAATATATGTATAACTGGAATGCCTTCCATCCCCCTCTACTATTCAAACTCAAACTTCAAGGCCTAGCTCAGGTCCCATTTCCCCCACAAAACTTTTCCCACTTCATTTTATTCTAACAGTATTATGAACTATTATTTATAATATTATTTAACTATTAAATGAATAATCTCAACTTCTAAACTAGATTTTAAGCAACTCGAGGTCAGAAATAGTGTCTCATAAGTCTTAGTAGCTTTAGGGCACCTGGCATAGAACTGGACACATGAAAATAAGTGTAAGTTGACTGAGTCTGCCTGTCACATTAAATGTGGCTGCATGCCTACAAGCACAGCCAAAATTTACTCCTGGGTTTTATAGCAATAGAGAGAATCCTTGCAAAATTCACCCCCTTCTCCCTACTTTCTTCTCCTCTACCAAATTATTGTCTCATTTATTTGTTACACATCACTGGCAGGTAAGAAGGTAACATATTGAGAGAACAACTTTTATTATGGGCAGCAGTGAAAGGGGAAATAATGTCACAGTTAATCCAAAAATGATTTCATTTTGGATTTGAAATCCCTCCTATGATCAGGAAGGCAGATGTGCTGTGAACTCATTAGAGTTGCCCTAAACAATGTTGAAATCATGCACAAGAACACAATGAGGAGGGAGCCAGGGGAGAGACATCTGAGAACAAAAGTGGCTGATGAAGGAAAACTATCTGAGAAAGACAAATACTCCACAGATAACCCACAACAAAGGTAATTTAAAGAAAACAAGTAATGGGCGCCTGGGTGGCTCAGTCGTTAAGCGTCTGCCTTCAGCTCAGGTCATGATCCCAGGGTCCTGGGATCGAGTCCCACATCCGGCTCCCTGCTCAGGAGGAAGCCTGCTTCTCCATCTCCCACTCCCCCTGCTTGTGTTCTCTCTCTCGCTGTGTCTCTCTCTGTCAAATAAATAAATAAAATCTTTAAAAAATAATAAAACAAAAAAACATGTAATAGAGAGGTAGAGATAGAGGAAGGGAGGGAAAATTGAAGGAAGGAGGGAGGGAGAGGGAGAAAGAGAGATGACTCTGAGTCCTTGCATATTCCACACATCAGACTATAAAGACCATTTTACAAAAGGATAACATTTGCTATTTTTTGTTTATTGTCAGCAACTGTGCTAAACTCTTTACACAAATCAACTCATGTTAATCCATGCAAATTCCTGTGAGGTAGATGCTGCTACACATTGTCCCATTTCCCTGATGAGGAAGCTAAGGCTAAGGAAGGTTAAGTGATTTCCCCAAGATTGCACAGCTAGGAGTTGTTTGAGCCCAGGACTATCTGAAACCTAAACCCATATATTTTTTTTTATTTGACAGAGAGAGAGACAGCGAGAGAGGGAACACAAGCAGGGGCAGAGGGAGAGGGAGAAACAGGCTTCCCGCCGAGCAGGAGCCTAATGCCGGGCTCGATCCCAGGAACCTGGGATCATGACCTGAACTGAAGGCAGATGCCCAACAACTGAGCCACCCAGGCGCCCCTAAACCCATATTTTTAATCTCCACACTGTAGATCTAGGCCTTATGTCCTCATTTTAGTAGATCTAGCATGGAAAGATCTATAGCAGATTCAGGAAATTTGGAGAGCAGGAAAAAGTTACTATTCAATGCCTATCCACACCCAGATACCTGGTAACCTCCTGCCCCATGACTTCCTATGGCTACCCAGGGAATCTCATCAGGCTGGGAATAAATTCCAGCCTTATTCTTCCAACAAAGTAAACTCATTCTATATTTCAGGCCCTTAATCCCACAGCCTGAGGGTTGGCAATGAATGTAATGAAATAATCAAATCCTGTTACCAGGTAACTAATGGGTTACTCCTCCCAGGTAATATAAAGCATTAGCTCCATTAAAACAGAAAACCCATAAAGAGGAAACCTAATGAGAGGAACTGGGGCACCTTGGCAGGCCCTCAGGGAAGAAGGTTTGGAGCCAAAAGACCTTTTCATGCCCCTCCCAACATCCCTATTCTTCCTTCTGGGTTTGATGTGTGCCTTAAACATATCATTGCTTGCACTTTTCTTATTTAACAACCAGCAGAACAAAACGTGGCTTCTTTTAAAAAAATTCTAATGAAGTTTCCAATTCTCAATTAAAAGAAACATCTCTCCATCCATCTATTTATCCCTGCTAAGCATTTGTGTTTTGAAGCTGGAAGTTTCATTATCTGAAATTTGCAGGCAATTACTAGGTCTAGTAACTCCCAAGATGTGAACATTTTTCCCAACAGTCTAAAGTGAAAAGTGGTTTTGAGTAAGAGCGTGTGTGTGCTTTAAGGGGAGTGTCCCCCTTAAAAAAGAAAGGCATGATGAAGGCAGGTGGGGGAAGGAGCAATAGGAACCATATTGGGCCATTTATTTGTCTTATTTGATATTGGGAGCTCCAGAAGTATTAATGAGCAGCCCTCCACATCCCAGGGGAACCTTTTGGATTTACAGCTTTAAAAAAGCACTCACCCTCATTTTGGCACAAAGTCAAACCAAAATTTGTCATAGTTTATAATGCTTGTTAGTGAAGAACATCAAAAATTAATGCTCATTAGGGTGCTCATTAATATGCACAATGCTTGCCAGTTTGACTTAATTAAGTGAAGCACCACTTCACAATAGTATTGTGGCCCAGCAGAGAGAGAAGGCTGTTCAGGTCTAAAGGATGTCCCCTTGGGACAACATTACTAGCATTGCAGAGTGGGGCACCTGCCAGCTTCTTCCAGAAAGTCTTCCTGTTAGAAAACAGGAAGCTCTTAGAGAGCAAGTGGCAGTAGCTCCTGCTGGGATGTCTGATTCCAGACTACAGTTTTCTTGTTCCACAGTGTTTGGTGAAATTAATTGAATTAGGGTCAGTGATACAATCAGATCTTGGCCAAGAAAAAGACCTCCAAAGAGAGAAGTAAGCTCAAGAGCTTAAGCTCAGACAAAAGATTGGGGTGGAAGGGATGGAGAATAATAAAGAGAAGATGACCAAAAAAAGATATAGCAAATAAAAAAAAGTAGGGATTAGGAGGGAAACAAGAGTGAGACAGATATCCAGATACTGTCATATTCCAAAGCAGAGGACACACAGGTGGGGCATTACTATTTGCATGAGGATTTATTATTCTTTTTCTTTGTCAGTTTAAGATTTTTGACTGTTCTTAAATGTTCAGGAACATCTCAAAATCATTAATTCCTGTGGGCCACTGTAGATAAAAAACTAATACTTGAGCTCTGGAACTTGTAGCCAGTGCTTTTTAAGAGAATCTTGAACTTGAAACAAAGGAACAATGGAGAAAATAAAGGTGAGACAGGGGAATATGAATCCCAGCTATACTACTTAGTGTGCAAATGAGTGACCTTGGAGAAGCCATTTAATCTTGCTATACCTCAGCTGCCTCATCTGTAAACTATGAGGGTGAACTGTATGAGATTACCATTTCATTTTTGTAGGTCCAAATGTTCAAATAGCGGCAATTTCATATGGTTTGACCTAATAAAAAGATTAAATAACAATATATTTTAACACAATTTTTTAAACTGTAAAAAGCCAAAGATCATTTATGATCAGTCACAACTGTCGCTACATCAAAAAAATATGCACATGTGTTATATTATGCTCTACTAATAAGAGCAGCTAAATCAGATCAAACCTCCTTCTCAAATTTTGCCAAAGGCCTTCCTGACTCAAGATTCAAGATTAGCCCAGGTCTACCACAGTGAAACAATATTATTGACGCTGTTTAAGATCATTTTTAAATTCCTGCTTTGCTGCAATAGATACTTAACAGAGAGTGATCAAACTAATTTCCAAGTAGCTCCCTAAGGGTGTGTGCAAGTGCACACACATACACATGCACGCCCTCAGCCACCTTTCTCTCTCTCCTCAAATTGACCCAAAGCCTTATTGGAAAAAAAAATAGTACAGAGTTGTACAAGAAAAGTATCCATAATGGCATCACTCCAAAGTATCAATTATATCAAGTCCAAGTACTACCTAGGGGAGAAGGCAGGCCAGCAAAGTAAGGAATTTTAATAAAGATTATGCAGTTTCTAGAAATCAGAGTAGGCAATGGGTCTGGGCCAAGCAGGCTAGGCAAGGTAGAGTCATAGCAAAGGGAACAGGGAAGGTGAGGGTTTGTAGTGGGTCAGATGTCTGATACACAACCAGTAACCAAGAGGTCACAAACAGTTGAAGACAGAATAAGACAGAAACTGGTAGCTCTGTAAAAGGTACAAATGTGAAAGAAGTGACCAAATGTAGAGAAACTAAGAGATGTAGAATAGGACAAAGTACAGTTCAAACAAAATAAAAAATACCAGTTTGGGGAAGGATCTAATTCAATGAGGCAAAACATGGCCTTGTCTCTCATCTCAGAAAATCATTACGCTTCTTGTGTGGGCAAGGATTGATTATGGTATTGCCAGACTGGGGCTCGCAGAAATATTTAGAATACATGGCTAGAGTGAAGAAAGAGATGGTTAAACAAAAGACCATTTGTGATCAAGGATGAGAGGTTATTGGTAGGAAAGAGGGCTCTATCTGTGGTGGAAGGAAAGCAGCTATAGTATTAGAGGATGTACACAGAAAGCCTGCACATACACGCATGCCTATGCCAATCAAGCTGTGAAGATTTGGATCCATCTGAGGAGCAGAATATGATATTGTATTGGAATAATTTACCGTTCAACCCAGATAAAAGACGAACGGCATATTGTACTGGGCACACATCTCTAATAGAGATAATGCTGCCTCCTTTGATAGGTGCATTGTATTGTGTCTGTCCAGCAGGCAATCTGGGCATTTTTTCTTCCTAAGTCTGAGCTTCATTCTCAAACAAACTGACAGTAGGGAATTTCAGTAATGACTTGACACCCTGCTTTAGCCCTTTCCCATTTGGGCTTTTTGTGCAGAGACATATTAGTCTGGATTTTACATTCGCCGGATTTCATTGTTTCTTTACTCGTTGCTGAACTTCATTCTCCAAACTTGGGATTTTGTTCACTGCATTGTCTTCCAGCTCATTAATGTAAATAATAAAGAGCCTGGTTTCTGAAGCTGTTCCCTTTCAGAGCCATATTAATAATTCATTTCCAGCTTGACAAAGTCCTTTCGGCAGCTGCTTTGTTCAAGGCTTTGCTCCTCACAGTGGCGATAGGTCAATTGTCTTATGGTGAAATTGAACCATAGGGCCTGAGGAGGGCATCTGTATTCCCCACATGTGACCATGGGGGATTAATGGTGTAGGGAAAAATGCACCGAGTCCACTTCTAAGGCTCCCTCTGGAGACTTAGCCTCTTGTTCCTGTGTTCTTTCCAAATCTGTTCTTTTTAGCATTAATTATGAAGACAATGAGCTCCGTGCCAAAGTGTAAGAGCTGAATCCCCAGTTACACACAGGGAATGAAAAGTCTGTTTGTCAGTCAAGATAGCTTTTCTTTCTCTAGGAATGGAGAGTGTAATGGCCCAGTGAGGTCAGCTCAGAGTGCCTAAAGCATGCTTACTTTACTAGAGTAGATTACTTGGCATCCTGCGCATAGTGGGTGCTTGGATTTCTGGTGAATGATAGACTTAGTTATAGTATCTGGCTGGAGAAAATGTTCCGGGGACAAGGACTGGTGGGGTATTACTCACCAAAATCACCAATCCCCTTTTCCATCAGATATTGCTCTGGAATACTTAGTGAGACATATAAGTCTAATATAGAAAATTGAGGTTTTGAAGAGCCATATAAAAAACCAGTTATAGACTAAAAGCAATGGGCTACATGATACCAGGTGAAAACATTCTGGACAGATGGCCACATGGAGCCAACGGAAGAGGCAGTACTATAAAGTACAGTGTGTGGAGGGAGCTAATAGGAGCTTTGAATGATCAGAGAGCAGCATCTAGCACCAAATTATCCATAGGGAAGCCAGGCAAGAGGAAGAAATCCTGTCAGGGCAACCTCTACATCAGGTGTACCAACTCTGAATACAGAACTAGAAACCAGTTTTAAGATGGTTACCTATGGCTTCCTAGTCAGCCCCAAACACTCTGTTCCCTGGGTAAATGGAAGTCCACTTGTTTCATATCCAGTTTATACCACCTCTGAGTATACAAACAAAACAAAACAAATAAATTAAAATAAAGACAAGAGGTGAGACTGAAAATGCTAACACTAGAATCAAATTCATACAAACTAGAAGAAAGAGGTGAGAGCACTATCCCTTGAATGCTGCATGTTTAGGGAGCACAGGTACTAGGGGATCTAGCCCTTTAATAAGACCCTCATCTTGACACCCTCATCCCCCCAACAGTTTCATCAGACCTATTTATGCCCCTTCCTTTCAAAGTATTCAGAGTCCTGCTCTCTACTAGGTGGAAGGGATAGTATTATGATTAGGTAAAAAAATATCTGCTAGAATGGGCTACACATCTCCAAAATAAATGTAACATCCTATGCTTTGAGAGGCAGAATAGTGTAAGGGTTAAGAGCAGACTCTGGAATTAAAAGAAATAGGTATGTTAATATCTATAAGGCCCTTAGACGGGCCTAGCATATAGTAAATGCTACACAAATATTTATTAAATAAACTACATTTATTAAAATTCATTTAGAAAGTTCTTAAACAGTAATCTTCAATAATAAGGTGTAAGGCACTGCAAGAAAAGGATATTTTGGAGTACTCCTCACATCACATTACATGAATAACCATCTACCACTAACAAGGCCCTAAGACCCTTAGATATCTATTCACCCAGGATGGATTGACTGCCCATGACTCTCCACCTTCAATGATTCTTTTGCTATCCAGTGAAAATATCCAGGACACAAGCTAAAAAGCAAAAGCTATGGTTTCTATGTCTCTGTATCTCCAGACCTTTGCCTCCTGTCTGCCTTTGCAAAGTGCTTTCAGCTAAACACAAATCAGATTCAGCTCCATTAACAACTCTGCAGACAATAGCTGAGGTTCATTGCTTGGCAACTTCCACCCTCCCACTCACCTCCCTGTTTCCTGCCGAATAAACTCATGCTCCTGCCCGGGCGGTTAAGGATGTATCACTAGGTCACCAGCATGGGTCAATCTCTCACAGTCTGTAGGGCTGTGGAGGAGGGGAAGACGAAAATGAACTAGAGATCAGTCCTCGTTTGTATAAAGTGGCCAGTCAAACAGGAAACAGAACCCAATATCTATATGAAGAGATTTTGCCTCATACATTAAAGGCTCCCAGTGGGCAGTCTGACACTAACTGAATAGCTAAAAGAAAGCTATTGCTTCATTGTGACCTGAGCAAAGACTAAGAATGATGAAATTGATGGGATTTTAATTCTTCTGGTGTGGTACTCAGTTGAAAAATCTTATGAGACACAGGAACCTGGTGGAACATACTGAGAACCAGGGCTTTGGCAGTGTTTTGTTCCCACTACTTAAAAAAGACAGATGACTGGCAGAAATAGGTACAAATCTAGATTGTTCACATTTTGAAGACCCTCACTTGGCAAGCATTTTGAATAGATAGTAGAATCAGGTCTAACCTGAAACAAAACTAAGACATCCTTTTTATCTTTAATTTGTTTCCATCCCTTTGTTTCTCCTCTTATGGACCCCTGGCTTTCTGAGAGTCCTGTCCCCACACACTTGTCACCACAAAAAAACCTGGCCTTGGGCACGTGGCTGGCTCAGTCAGTGGAACATGCAACACTTGATCTCAGGGTCATGAGTTTGAGCCCCACGTTGGACATAGAGCTTAATTAATGAAAAAAAAAAAAAGAAACCTGACCTTTCCCATCACTGACACATATATTGGCAATGTATTCCCCTACTCCCTCCTATTTCACTCCCTGAATCTAGCCTATATCCTATTCTCTTGTAATCTGCTTCCTAAAGTATTAGTAATTTAATGAACAAAACTGTGTTAAGGTATCAAAGGCTAAAAATGTACCAGTGTGTTATCCTTATTTGGTATGGCAGAGACTGTTAGCTGTCCTTCAAAATCTGACTCTCCAGGCTCACTCTTCTTTTCCACCAGCTAGGTGTAGATGTCAATGAGGCCTTAGGAAATTGAGGGGCCACAAGATAGGGAAAATTCAAATCTTTAAATGACTGTGCAGAGGAGAACCTCTTGCTGACTTGAATATTCACATAAACTACTACGTGAGCAAGAAATAAATTATTGTGTTGATATATTACACATTTATTTGGGTTTACTCATTGCCACAAACTAACCTAGTCTACTCTTACAAAGATACCTGTATTTTTACAGATGTCTGCTATAGACACAATCCTTTATCTCAAAGGGCTGACTCTAATAGTAATAAACTGCAGGTATCACAGATAGAGATTTTAGGGATACAGCTTTTTATAGTACCCACCACATCACCAACAAAGACAAATCATAGATGGATTCAGCCACAGAGAATGATGGAAAAGGAAGCTGGACCAAGCAAAGACCCATTAACTAGGATAGGTGCTGAGGAAACCTGGCCAGAATGCAGAGGCTGGCCTTAGCCAGGACAGTTGAGATTTCTAGAGCAGTATCCATAGATTCAAGCAATGGTCAAAAAGAGGAGATCTAATCCAGCAACAAGAAATTCTAGAAAGTTTCCAGCCCAGAAGTCAAGCATAGTGTCTGTCATCATCATGACTTGTCCATATCTTGCCAACTGATAGGCTATCAAGGAGTGGGCTGGGGCAAGAGTCTAGGGAAAGAAGGTTGCAGGAAGTAGGCAAGATGTAGGGTGGGGACATAGCCCTAGAGGGAGACAAGGAGGGACTACTGGACAAACTGGATAGAGATTAAAGCAAAAGTCCACCTAGAAAGAGAGGTGGGGAGCACTGCAATTCAGGGGTAGAATGAATGCATAAAGCTCAAACCTGGCTGAGTGTTTTAAGCTCCACTAAAAGAGGTCTGAGATTGCTGGCATATTTTCTGTCATTTAAAAAACTGACTTAGGAATAGGGTGGGGTGTGGTCTGGGCTGCAAGTAAGTCCCGTCAATAGAGTACCAAGGCGCTAGGGAAGGCAAAGACAAAGGAAATGTAGGGAGGATCTGACAATTTAAAGACCTAGGTTTCAGATAGTTAGTGCTGGCCAATAAATCTTCATATTTGTCAGAAAGGATGGCTAATGTCAAATCATAGATGAACAATTAAAAAGGCATAAGATTGTCTTCATTAAATTGGTACTATTAAAGACCAGAACTATTAGCACATTTAAGCATGCATGACCAGTACCTCTTACTGGTTAGTGAGCAAATCCTCTTTGTCCTTGCAAGATTCCACATTAGCCAGATTCAAAGAATCATCTAGTTAATAATGGCCATGGCTGGAGTTGGGACCTCATCAGTAGAAATTGCTAAAAAAAAATACGTTTTCAGTCTCATTTTGCAATAGTGATCACTTCTGACATTGGATTGTTTGTTGTACATTTATTATCTGTCTCCCTCTGAGCCCTTTCACAGCAGCTAAAGTACTCCCTCTGATGGTCTCTAGGTTTCCCTCACAGCTAACAACAGGGCATTTTTGTTTTGGATTTTTCCTCACAATGCTTCTAACACCCCCCAATGCCAGAACCCTGACAGCACCTAGTTCAAGCTTTGATTTAGTTCCCTTGGTCCTTTTTTTAGCAAATAAAAAAAAGTATGATCTGTACTGGAAGTTGGAATACACATACACATACAAATATACAATGTGCATATAACATACATAATTTAGCAACTTCGCTCTGCCTGATTCTAAAAGACTTTGCTTACAAAACACTATGCAAAATTCAAATCAATTTTGAAATGCTGTCTTGCCAACCTAGAATGGGGTAATATCAATGGTGCCTTACAGAGGAAGAGGAATTGCAATATCCAATCATTGAGACAAGGAAGCTGGCTGCACAGTGTGATGTGGACAGCAAAAGGCCAACCCCACCATACAAAACCCTATAATTCCAACCATTCATGCCAAAGAGATTATGACAGCCAGGAAAAGAACCTGCAGGCATTTCTCCTTGAGCGGCCAGGTTTGTAAAACCCCTATGATGCCTCTGTAAAGCCCCACTGATCATGCCTTATTTGTCTTTCCTGTACTCCATGTATTCTTTCTAATTTACCCCAGATCTCTAACACCTAAGATGAGCGCCATAGGCTCTTCCTGCTTTATTCCATAACCATACTTTACTCTACCACAGAAAATCAATAACAAGAACCATAGCCCTGGGATGCCTGGGTGGCTCAGTAGGTTGGGCATCTGCCTTTGGCTCAGGTCATGATCCCAGGGTTCTGGGATCTAGTCCTGCATCAGGCTCCTTGCTTGGCGGGGAGCCTACCTCTCCTTCTGCCTGCCATTCCCTCTGCTTGTGCTGGCTCACTCTCTTGCTCTCTCTCTCTGATAAATGGATAAATAAAAATCTAAAAAAAAAAAGAAACATAGCCCTCTTTTCTGAACACTACAGCAGTGTTATCAAGTTAAAACAAAACAAAACAAAAAAAGTATTCAAACATCGTTTACAAAATAGTGCTGGGCTATGATGAAATCTCAGATTTTTTTTACAAAATCAGAAAAATAAGGTCAATGCAATGAGAGTTTGTCATAAAGCTAAATGTATTCAATTAAAAGGATTGTTTTTGGGGAGAAGGAAAGATGGCGGAGTAGGGGACCCTATTTCAACTGGTCCCCGGAATTGAGCTGGATATGTACCAGACCACTCTGAGCACCCATGAAATCAGCCGGAGATGTAAGAAAATAGATCCGGATCTCTACAAACAGAATATCGTGGGCGGTTGGTTTCGAGGTACAAAGCGGGGAGCCATGATTCCGTGGGCAGATATTGGAGGATAAACGGCAGCGGGAGGGAGCCTGGCCGTGGGGATCTGACACCGCTGGTGAGCGACAGCCTCGCATGCTGGGGACAGGGCACAGACTCGCAGACCAGTAGGGGCAGTGAAAGGACTTTAGGGCAGCTGCCAGGGCAGAAACCGGAGCAGCAGGGTCATGCATGCGAACTGGGAACAGCTGGCTGTTTTAGAAGCACAAAGGGCAGAGACCAGCCCCGACCTGGAGGCAGGACTGTGGGCACTGCGGAGGGGCGCACAACCCAGGATGCAGCAGTTTATAGCTGCACAGACAGAAACAGAGACAGTGTGGCCTGGAGAGCTCACTGAAGAACAGACTGCGATCCCTCTGCTCTGAGGCAGAGGGTTGGAAATGGTCTCTTCTGCTCTGACTCGCGGAAGAAATGCAGAAAGCCACCAGGGAAAGCCACCAGAGAACAAAAGCCCCCAAAACTGATTCCCACAAAGCCTATCCCCCGCCACAGGGGGTCAGGGCAACTCTGCCCAAACAGGGTTGCCTGAGTATCAGCTCGGCACGCCCCTCCCGCAGAAGACAGCCTGGGAAAACAAGAGGCCAGCAATCCTAAGGTCCCTAGAAAACAGGTGCATCTTGCTTGGGTTCTGGTCAATAATTTAGACTCTATACATTCCCTCAAACACCCATCAACAGAATGACTAGGAGGAGGAGCCCCCAAAATAGAAAAGACTCAGAGATCATGACTTATGCTGTAGATTTACAAATGCATGCAGATAAAACCAATGTTGGAGATGGAATTCAGACTAGCAATTGTGAAGACAATGGCTAGAATGCAGAAATCAATTAATGGCAACACAGAGTCTCTAAGGGCAGAAATGAAAGATGAATTGTCAGAACTTAAAAATGCTATCAATGAGCTCCAATCCAATCTAGATAGTCTAACAGCTAGGGTAACTGAGGCAGAAGAACGAATAAGCGACCTGGAAAACAATATAATAGATAAAAAGGGAAAAGAGGAGGCCAGGGAAAAACAACTCAGAATCCATGAAAATAGAATCAGAGAAATAAGAGACACCATGAAGCGTTCCAATGTCAGAATAATTGGAATCCTGGAGGGAGTGGAGAGAGAGAGAGAGAGAGGACTAGAAGATGTATTTGAGCAAATTGTAGCTGAGAACTTCCCTAATCTGGGGAATGAAACAAACGTTTGTGTCCTAGAGGCAGAGAGGACCCCTCCCAAGATCAAGGAAAGCAGGCCAACACCCCGGCATGTAATAGTAAAACTTGCAAATCTTAGAACCAAGGAAACCATCTTAAGGGCAGTTAGGGGGAAGAGATTCCTTATGTACAGAGGGAGGAACATCAGAATAACATCAGACCTATCCACAGAGACCTGGCAAGCCAGAAAGGCCTGGCAAGACATATTCAGGGTACTAAACGAGAAGAACATGCAGCCAAGAATACTTTATCCGGCAAGGCTTTCATTTAGAATGGATGGAGAGATGCAGAGCTTCCACGACCGGCAGAAACTGAAAGAATATGTGACCACTAAGCCAGCCCTGCAAGAAATATTAAGGGGGATTCTATAAAAGGAGAAAGACCCCAAGAGTGATATACAACAGAAATTTACAGGGACAATCTATAAAAACAACGTCTACACAGGCAACACGATGACAATTAATTCATATCTTTCAATAATCACTCTCAACGTGAATGGCCTAAATGCCCCCATAAAACGGCACAGGGTGGCAGATTGGATAAAAAGACAGGACCCATCCATATGCTGCCTACAAGAGACTCATTTTGAACCTAAAGATACACCCAGACTGAAAGTGAAGGGATGGAGATCCATCTTCCATGCCAGCGGACCTTGAAAGAAAGCTGAGGTAGCAATTCTTATATCAGACAAATTAGATTTTAAACTAGAGTCTGTAGTTAGAGACACAGAAGGACACTATTTCATTCTTAAACGGTCTATCCAACAAGAAGAGCTAACAATTGTAAATATCTATGCCCCCAACATGAGAGCAGCCGTCTACATAAGCCAACTGTTAACCAAAATAAAGAGTCATATTGATAACAATACATTAATTGTAGGAGACCTCAATACTCCACTCTTAGCAATAGACAGATCATCTAAGCAGAACATCAACAAGGAAACAAGAGCTTTGAATGACACACTGGACCAGATGGACCTCATAGATATATATAGAACATTCCACCCTAAAAGAACACAATACTCATTCTTCTCAAGCGCACACACACATTTCCAGAATAGACCACATACTGGGTCACAAATCAGGTCTCAACCGATACCAAAAGATTATTATTCCCTGCATATTCTCAGACCACAATGCTTTAAAATTGGAACTCAATCACAAGAAAAAATTTGGCGGAAATTCAAATACTTGTAAGGTAAAGACCACTCTGCTCAAGAATGTTTGGGTCAACCAGGAAATCAAAGAACTTATAACAATTCATGGAAATCAATGAGAACGAAAACACATCGGTCCAAAACCTATGGGATACTGCAAAGGCTGTCCTAAAGGAGAAATACATAGCCATCCAAGCCTCACTCAAAAACATAGAAAAATCCCGAATTCACCAACTAACTCTACACTTAAAAGAACTAGAGAAAAAGCAACAAATGATGCTTAAGCCATGCATTAGAAGAGAAATAATTAAAATTAAAGCAGAGATCAGTGAATTAGAAACCAGAAACACAGTAGATCAGATCAATGAAATGAAGTTGGTTCTTTGAAAGAATTAATAAGATTGATAAAACACTGGCCAGACATATCCAAAAGAAAAGAGAAAGGACCCAAATTAATAAAATTATGAATGAAAGGGGAGAGATCATGACTAACACCAAGGAAATAGAAACAATGATTAGAAATTATTATCAACAACTATATGCCAAGGAACTGAGCAATCTGGATGAAATGGAGGCCTTCCTGGAAACCTATAAGCTGCCAAGACTGAAACAGGAAGAAATTGACAACCTGAATAGGCCAATAACCAGGAATGAGATTGAAGCAGTGATCCAAAACCTCCCAAAAAAACAAGAGTCCAGGGCCTGTTGGATTCCCTGGGGAATTCTACCAAACATTCCAAGAAGAAAGAATACCTATTCTACTGAAGCTGTTTCAAAAAATAGAAACAGAAGGAAAACTTCCAAACTCATTCTATGAGGCCAGCATTACCTTAATCCCCAAACCAGGCAAAGACCCCAACAAAAAGGAGAATTTCAGACCGATATCCCTCATGAATATGGATTCCAAAATCCTCAACAAAATCCTAGCTAATAGGATCGAACAATACATTAAAAGGATCATCCACCATGACCAAGTGGGATTTATCCCCAGGATGCAAGGGTGGTTCAACATTCACAAATCTATCAATGTGATAGAACACATTAATAAGAGGTGGGAGGAAAACCATATGGTCCTCTCAATTGATGCAGAAAAAACATTTGACAAAATACAACATCCTTTCCTGATTAAAACTCTTCAGAGTATAGGGATAGAGGGAATATTCCTCAAGTTCATAAAATCCATCTATGAAAAACCCACAGCGAATATCATCGTCAATGGGGAAAAGCTGAGAGCCTTTCCCTTAAGATCAGGAACACGTCAAGGATGCCCACTCTCACCACTATTGTTCAACATAGTACTAGAAGTCCTAGCAACAGCAATCAGACAACAAAAAGAAATAAAACATATTCAAATTGGCAAAGAAGAAGTCAAACTCTCTCTTTTCGCAGACGACATGATACTTTATGTAGAAAACCCAAAAGACTCCACCCCCAAATTACTAGAACTCATACAGCAATTTAGTAATGTGGCCGGATACAAAATCAATGCACAGAAATCAGTTGCTTTCTTATACACTAACAATGCAACTGTAGAAAGAGAAATTAGAGAAACGATTCCATTTACAATAGCACCAAAAACTATAAGATACCTCGGAATAAACCTAACCAAAGAGGTAAAGGATCTATACTCTAGGAACTACAGAACATTCATGAAAGAAATTGAAGAAGACACAAAAAGATGGAAAAATATTCCATGCTCATAGATCAGAAGAATAAACATTGTTAAAATGTCTATGCTACCCAGAGCAATCTATACCTTCAATGCCATCCCAATCAAAACTCCAATGACATTTTTCAAAGTGCTGGAACAAACAATCCTAAAATTTGTATGGAATCAGAAAAGACCCCGAATCACCAAGGAAATGTTGAAAAAGAAAAAACAAAGCTGGGGGCATCACGTTGCCCGATTTCAAGCTATATTACAAAGCTGTGATCACCAAGACAGCATGGTACTGGCACAAAAACAGACATATAGACCAATGGAACAGAATAGAGAGCCCAGATATGGACCCTCAACTCTATGGTCAAATAGTCTTTGACAAAGCAGGAAAAAACATGCAATGGAAAAAAAAACAGTCTCTTTGATAAATGGTGCTGGAAAAATTGGACAGCTGCATGCAGAAGAATGAAACTCGACCATTCTCTAACACGATTCACAAAGATAAACTCAAAGTGGATGAAAGACCTCAATGTGAGACAGGAATCCATCAAAATCCTAGAGGCAGTAGCCTCTTTGACATCGGCCACAGCAACTTCTTTCAAGATACATCTCCAAAAGCTAGTGAGACAAAAGCAAAAATGAACTTTTGGGACGTCATCAAGATAAAAAGCTTCTGCACAGCAAAGGAAACAGTCAACAAAACAAAGAGGCAACCCACAGAATGGGAGAAGATATTTGCAAATGACACTACAGATAAAGGGCTGGTATCCAAGATCTATAAAGAACTTCTCAAACTCAACACCCAAAAAACAAATAATCAAGTCAAAAAGTGGGCAGAAGATATGAAAAGACACTTCTCTGAAGAAGACAGACAAATGGCTAACAGACACATGAAAAAATGTTCATCATCATTAGCCATCAGGGAAATTCAAATCAAAACCACATTGAGATACCACCTTACACCAGTAAGAATGGCAAAAATGGACAGGGAAAGAAACAACAAATGTTGGAGAGGTCATGGAGAAAAGGGAACCCTCTTCCACTGTTGGTGGGAATGCAAGTTGGTACAGCCACTTTGGAAAACAGTGTGGAGTTTCCTCAAAAATTTAAAAATAGAGCTACCCTATGACCCAGACATTGCACTGCTGGGTATTTACCCCAAAGACACAGATGTAGTGAAAAGAAGGGCCACATGCACCCCAGTGTTCATAGCAGCAATGTCCGCAATAGCCAAACTGTGGAAAGAGCCGAGATGCCCTTCAAAAGATGAATGGATAAAGAAGATGTGGTCCATATATACAATGGAATATTACTCAGCCAGCAGAAGGGATGAATACCCAACTTTTACATCCACATGGATGGGACTGGAGGAGATTATGCTAAGGGAAATAAGTCAAGCAGAGAAAGTCAACTATCATATGGTTTCACTTATTTCTGGAACATAAAGAATAGCACGGAGGACACTAGGAGAAGGAAGGGAAAAATGAAGGGGGCGGATTTGAGGGAGAGATGAACCAGGAGAGACTATGGACTCTGAGAAACAAACAGGTTTTAGAGGGGAGGGCGGAGGGGGGATGGGTTAGCCCGGTGATGGGTATTAAGGAGGGCACGTACTGCATGGAGCACTGGGTGTTATAGGAAAACAATGCATCGTGGATCATCACATCAAAAACTAATGATGTATTATATGGTGATTAACATAACAATAAAAAAAATTTGAAGAAAATAAAAACGAATGATGTATGGTGACTAACGTAACATAATAAAATTATTTATAAAAAGGATTGTTTTTTATTCTGCAACTATATCCTTCCTACTTTCATTGAAGTAGGGAAGGGTATTAAAGTGCCCTTTCATTTATGAAACTATGGTGATAATGGTTGGTGATTGAAATTCAGCTTATTTTTGTTTTTATTATTATTATTATATTACTTTGCAAAAATAAAAATAAACTACCTGAGAGAAATAAAGAATAAAGACACTGACTCGTTTATCAAATTAGCTCCTTTAAACATACCAGGAATGAGATTAGAAACAGGGTGGAAAGTCAGGTGGCTTTGTTTCAGTGGGAGGAGAAGAGAGAGCCAAAGAAAGTCAGACTCCGCTTCAGTTCCATGGGTGAGGCATTTTTTGATAACTGCATCCTGGAAGGCGGTGAAAGGAGAAAGAGGATTGGTGCAGAAGAGAACCTGGGGTATACTGAAAATAAACTCTTTCTGATTTTATATTGAAACCCGACTGCAACTGCAGCCCTCTCATTTGCCTAATTACAGTGACTCTCAAAACTGCACATTGGGATACATTGCACCGACATCATTTGGAATTAAAACTCAAATTTTATTCTGATAGCAATTAAATTCCCAATTACCTGGAAGGCAAACACAGTTATGCAAATTATAGATGCAGGCTGACTAATATTAGAACTCAAATGGTTATCACTTCAGAAGTAGGCATTTTGCATCTCATCTCCTTTCCCTTTTTAAAGGCTGTAGTGAAATTTAGTTTAACTGGACTTCATAAGTTACAGAACTAAACTCCATTAATTTTCTGAATATAAAATGTTAGTTTAGCTTATCTGAAAATTGATCTTCTCCCAAGACTATCCCCTTAATCTTTTTCTCCCTCTACTTCTTCATAAATGTATTATCTCATTCAGTCACTATATTATTTATCATCTATTATTATTTATTAATTCAATAACACTATCATATAATTCAGCAATGGAATTTTTGCTCTAATGCTTTTCAGTATATTTGCATACTGAATAAAACCATATTGATTCTTAAGGATTTTTATGCTCTAGAAATGCTTGCTGCAGACAAATTTGCAAAGAAATTTTTATTTGGTTTCCGAACACATTATTTTGACATGATTTCAACTGACGCCAACAAATCAAACCAAGTTCTGCAATAAATGCCTTCTTAATGGGTTTTATGCTATTTGTTTTAGTTGACACCATTTATTATAATTTAACAGCATTTCCTTCCTAGGAAAGTCCAAAATCAATAAAAAATGGTGACATAGTTTTGTACTTACTTGGAAATACAAATGCAACCAAAGGGCTCTGTCAGCATACGATTAATAGAGTACAAGATGTTGTGGTTTGGGGGTATCTGATTGTCTGTCTTGTAATATGAATTTTGAAATAGCTTGGGATTCTTGCTCCTCAACTTTCAGGTTAGGATAGAATTTCACATTAATGATAAATCACCCTGGATATGTGGTTTTCTATATATGCTGCAACGTAGCTTCATCCATTCACAAGGGGGGGCAGTGGGACTACATGTGGTATGAGGAGAACAACAAGCTGGTAATAAAATATTAAGACAAAGAAATAAATACATTTGAAATATTATTACTGAGAGAGATGCTGAAACTGACACAACCGTATTTTCTTCCAACTATCATGGTGCATAGGCTGGCAATGAAAATCCCAAAGCCCAAAATTGGGCACAGAGGTTCAACATCAAGTTCTCCTCACAACAAGCCTCTGGCCTTTTAGATAAATTCTTCTTCATATTGACAGTACAGAAATATGATTAAGTATTCCAAGGAGAAAAAAATACCCTGCTCTGCCAACCCTTTCACAAACACATTTTCAGGATCTGCCTGTACCTTGACCCAGGTTTAGTCCCTCGGTTATCTTCTGAGGACCAGGTACAAATGAAATTCTATCACAGAATTATAACATCTCATGGTTAGAAGCATCTTAAAAGTCATCTAGTTTAGTGGCTCCCAAAGGCTAGTCCAGGGACTGATGCCAAATCCTAATGAAATTTTGCAGGTCTGTGAAAAATAAGGGCAATGTGGTAGAAGGCTAAGTTTATTAAAGAACTTTGCTTTATTCTATTTGGGGAATATGAAATGATGGTGTTTGAAATGGTAGTTTTTTTTTTCTCTCAGTGTCCTCATTAGAGGGTGAAACTTCATTTCTTGTCTTAGATCTCCATGGGGAGAGAGCGCCACTAGAATAATACTCCTCTTTTATTCCTCATTTACTCCTCTCCATGGGAGGAGAAGTGAATTATTTGATTTAATAAGTTTGGAAAAAGGAACTGAGCATCTTCGACTTGGCCCCTTCTGAGTTTCTCACTTTCTGGAGCCATCTTGTTCATGGATGTTCACATTCTCTGCCAAATAGGAAAGAGACTAACTCCTACAGAGAAGATCTGTGGTTGTTCAGGTGGGACAAAGACCAGGTGGGTAAGTTGAGCAGGGGTAACGTATTAGCATACCTACTTAGATGCCAATCTAAAGCCACAATCTCCATTTCTACTTTATCAGTGCTAGCACTGATAGTTTATCTTCCAGCTAATTCCTATACCTACATCTCAATTAGGAGCCAATACATAACACTTACGGAATACTTACTGTGAACAAGGCACTGTTCATATGCTTTACACTTGAGGTAGGTATTATTATCCCATTTTACAGATGAGGAAACTGAGGCACAAAAATTTAAAGGAGTTTTCCTAAGGTCATTCAGCTGATAAGTGACACAGTCTATATGCAGACCCAGGCAGCCTGGCTCCAATTTCCAATGTGTTTCACTCAAGAAGAGAAAAAAAGTGTTGCCCATTACCAAAATATGCTATCCCCAAAACCTTATCAGGCCTCACTTGGTTAAAAAAATTAGAAGCGGGAGACCTATATTGGTACTTCAATTTTTTTTTCATTTTTATTAACTAGTTATACAGATCCAGTACTCTACCAACAATTCACTTGATCCAAGCATTCATGCACTTCTCTTCCTGCCCTACATCTTCCTGCCCTCCATCTATGTACCTGAAGACCAATAATAATAGGAAACACTATCAAGGCTTTCCTTTCTTGTTAGGACAGCCTCCAGTTGATATTGAACTGAAATCTGCTCTTAGATTTGTCATAAGTAGCCACACAGAACAAATTTAATCCATTGTAGATGAAGCAGCCGTCCCTAAACAATTTTTTCACTCCTAATTAAACATCCTGGGTTCCTCTACATTGTGGCTTGGAGTCCCTTCATCGCACTGGTAATCCTCTTCTGAAAGGACACCAGTCTGATCATATCTCTTTAAAGGATGGTTTCCAAAAGGAATCTAATACTCCAGGTGAAGTCTGGTCAATAATGATTAGATCAGTCCCATTTCCTTGCTAGTTTGGGATTTTTACACTTCTATAAATATCCTCTCCTTCCCTCTTCACCCAATTTAAATGAGTGATTTTATTTAACTAAATCATCTGGAAGCATATGGCTCAGACCTTAGGAGTTTCATATCTTAACTTTTATCTTGAAATTAAATGACCATCCAGTTTACATGTGATAAGATGGTCAGAGAGGTCACTTATACAATTATACTCACATATATGTTTGATACCACCTGGTACTTAGGTCCTGACCCAGGTCTACCATCAGTCCCTACATTTTTCTATGGTTACTGATATTTGATGATAGCCTGATCTGACAATTGATCCTGTCATGCCCTTTGGTTTCCCTGGAAAGGGATCTTGAATGCCAAGACTCTTGAGGGTCGCCCTCAGGCCTGTCACAAATATTTTCCCTATTCAGTTTGTTTATCATGTGTGCCTTTGGCTGCATCTATAAAACACCAAAACATCCAATTTATTCTGTCAATAAATCAGGCAATTGAATGGGTAAAGTTTAGTCAATGTAGTCTCTACATCAGCATGTAGAGAAACAGAGTGGTCCAAATATAAAATACTTAATAATGATGTTAAGGTACATTTATTTATGACAGACCCTTAACGACTTGGAGAGTAGTTAGAATTTTTAGGGAGTGTTCCTAAAATTTTAAGATTGATGTCATGAAAAGCAAACAAATCCATCTTCCCACAAAATTTCTCTTACTGCCACAGTTGAACATAGAATCTTAGGCTATAGGGAATACTGATATGACTCAATCTGGAAGGTCTTAAATTCTTATAAAAACATGAGAAAGGGACAAAATAATTCAGAGAAAGGATAATGAATACATTCAGAATGCATAAATTAGTTATATCATAAACTAGTTGAGTGCGTGTGAGAAACCTTTAAGAAGCCAGATTCATCCATGAATCTCAAAAGATTTTCTGACCATTAAACCATAAATTCATATAAAATTGTTAAAAAAAAAACACAGGGGGGCGGAGCAAGATGGCGGAGGAGTAGGAGACCTAGATTTCGTCTGGTCTCAGGAATTCAGCTGAATAGGGATCAAACCATTTTGAACACCTACGAACTCAACAGGAGATCGAACAGGAGAGTAGCAACAACTCCCTGAACAGAGAAGCGACCACTTACTGGAAGGTAGGACGTGCGGAGAAGTGAATCCGAGGCGATATTCGAGAGGATAGACGGCAGGGGAGGGGCCTCCGCCGGCCCCTTCTGGCAAGTGCTGGAGCCGCAGAGCACAAAATTGGACCTTTTAGAAGTTGGCTCTGCTGAGGGACATCGCTGCAGTGGCTAAGCAGGGGGTGGAATCCTCCCGGGACAGTGTGGTCTCAGGACCCTTGGGATCACAGAAAGACTGGGGGTGCCTGAGTGCGGCAGAGCTCCCAGGTATCGGAGCAGGGAAGCCGGCTGCAGAGACGGAGCCGAGGCGTGGGCTCTCAGCTCGGGGTGGCCATAAACTGTGATCCGCGGCGCAGTCGGGCCACTGCTCCTCCAGCAGGGACCCAACAAGCGGCAGAGCCGGGGAGACTCCCCTTTCTCCCCGGGGAGGAGCAGCGCGGGAACGCACCACAGGGATCTGCTGGATTTGGAGACTCCACACGGGGTTGGATGCCAGAGATAGCAACGCTCGGTCACAGGCCAGGTGAGCACGGAGTGCGGCCGGAGACCAGGGAGACGGGAGTGACTGGTTTTCTCTGGGGGCACACTGAGGAGTGGGGCCCCGAGTTCTCAGCTCCTCCGGGTGGAGATTGGGAGGCCACCATTTTCGCCCAGGTCCTCCAAAGCTGTACCGAGAGCTTGCAGGGAACAAAAGCTCCTGAGAGCAAACCCTTAGCCCGGACCGACAAGGGCAGGGCAATTCAGCCTCTGGCAAAGACATTTGGAAACCACGGCAACAGGCCCCTCCCCCAGAAGATGAGCACCAACAGCCAGCAAGCCAAGACCAAGTTTACCGATCAAGGAGAACAGGAGAACTCCAGCGCTAGGGGAATACTGCACATAGAATTCATGGCTTTTTTTTACCATGATTCATTAGTTCATCAAAGTTAATTTTTGTTAACTGTTTTTTTATTTTTCTTTTTCCCTTTTTCAACCAACATCTTATCAATCCCTTTAAAAAAAAAAACATTTTTATTTTTCATTTTTAGAGTCATATTTTATCCCTTCATAGTAGTTACCCTTATTTTTGGCATATATCTATAAGTTGTTCTCTCTTTAAAATTTTGAGATACAGTTTCTTCTAACAGATCAAAATATACCCTAAATCACTAGTGTATAGCTTTGTTCTAGTCTCCTGCCTGATCCCATTCTCTCTCTTTTTTCTTGTTTTTTCTTAAATCTTCTTCTTTCTTTTTTCAAACAACTTATCTTACAAATTCCTTTTATAAAATCTTTCATAATTTTCATGTTTACAGTCATCTTCCATCCCTTCATTGTATCAACCCTTATTTTGTACATATATGTCTTCCTTCCTTTAAAATTTTAGGAGGCACTTTTTCTAACAGACCAAAATACGCCCAAAATCTAGTGTGTGGCACTGATCTATGCACTAGCCTGATCATATTTGATCATATTCTGCTTTTTTTGTATTGTTCTGTTTTTGATTTTATCTTTTTTTTCTTCTTTTTTTCTCTTTCTTTTTTCTTTCTTTCCCTTTCTTTTCCCCTGGTTTCAGGTCTTTTCTGATTTGTATAGAGTATATTTGCTGGGGACGTTGTAAACCTGTTAGCATTATGTTCTCTCATTCATCTATTCTCCTCTGGACAGAATGACAAGACGAAAAAAATCACCTCAGCAAAAAGAACAAGAGGTAGTACCGTCAGCCAGGGACGTACTCAATACGGACATTAGTACGATGTCAGACCTAGAGTTCAGAATCATGACTTTAAAGATACTAGCTGGGCTTGAAAAAAGCATGGAAGTTATTAGAGAAACCCTTTCTGGAGAAATAAAAGAACTAAAATCTAACCAAGTCGAAATCAAAAAGGCTATTGATGAGGTCCAATCAAAACTGGAGGCACTAACAGCTAGGATAAATAAGGCACAAGAGAGAATCAGTGATATAGAAGACCAAATGATGGAAAATAAAGAGGCTGAGAAAAAGAGAGATAAACAACTACAGGATCACGAGGGCAGAATTCGAGAGATAAGTGATACGATAAGATGAAACAACATTAGAATAATTGGGATCCCAGAAGAAGAAGAAAGAGAGAGAGGGGCAGAAGGTATTTTGGAGCAAATAATAGCAGAGAACTTCCCTAATGTGAGGAAGGAAACAGGCATCAAAATCCAGGAGGCACAGAGAACCCCTCTCAAAATCAATAATAATAGGTCAACACCCCAACATCTAATAGTAAAACTTACGAGTCTCAGAGACAAAGAGAAAATCCTGAGAGCAGCTCGGGAGAAGAGATATGTAACCTACAATGGTAAAAATATTAGGTTGGCAACAGACCTATCCACAGAGACCTGGCAGGCCAGAAAGGACTGGCGAGATATCTTCAGAGCACTAAACGAGAAAAATATGCAGCCAGGAATACTATATCCAGCTAGGCTGTCATTGAAAATGGAAGGAGAGATAAAAAGCTTCCAGGACAAACAAAAACTAAAGGAATTTACAAACACGAAACCAGCCCTAGAAGAAATATTGAAAGGGGTCCTCTAAGCAAAGAGAGAGCCTAAAAGCAGCACAGATCAGAAAAGAACACAAACAATCTACAGTCACAGTCACCTTACAGGCACTACAAGGGCACTAAATTCATACCTTTCAATAGTTACCCTGAACATAAATGGGCTAAATGCCCCAATCAAAAGACACAGGCTATCAGATTGGATTAAAAAACAAGACCCATCAATATGCTGTCTGCAAGAGACTCATTTTAGACCCAAAGACACCCCCAGATTGAAAGTGAAGGGGTGGAAAACCATTTACCATGCTAATGGACACCAAAAGAAAGCTGGGGTGGCAATCCTTCTATCAGACAAATTAGATTTTAAAACAAAGACTGTAATAAGAGATGAGGAAGGACACTATATCCTACTTAAATGGTCTATCCAACAAGAAGATCTAACAATTGTAAATATCTATGCCCCGAACACAGGAGCAGCCAATTATATAAGGCAATTAATAACAAAAGCGAAGAAACACATTGACAACAATACAATAATAGTGGGGGACGTTAACACCCCCCCTGACTGAAATGGACAGATCATCTAAGCAAAAGATCAACAAGGAAATAAAGACTTTAAATGAAACACTGGACAAAATGGACTTCACAGACATATTCAGAACATTCCATCCCAAAGCAACGGAATACACATTCTTCTCTAGTGCCCATGGAACACTGTCCAGAATTGATCACATCCTAGGTCACAAATCAGGTCTCAACCGGTACCAAAAGATTGGGATTATTCCCTGCATATTTTCAGACCACAATGCTTTGAAACTAGAACTCAATCACAAGAGGAAAGTCGGAAAGAACTCAAATACATGGAAGCTACAGAGCATCCTACTAAAGAATGAATGGGTCAACCAGGAAATTAAAAAGAATTTAAAAAATTCATGGAAACAAATAAAAATGAAAACACAACTGTTCAAAATCTTTTGAGATACAGCAAAGGCAGTCTGAGAGGAAAGTATATAGCAATACAAGCCTTTCTCAAGAAACAAGAAAGGTCTCAAATACACAACCTAACCCTACACCTAAAGGAGCTGGAGAAAGAACAGCAAATAAAGCCTAAACCCAGCAGGAGAAGAGAAATAATGAAGATCAGAGCAGAAATCAATGAACTAGAAACCAAAAGAACAGTGGAACAGATCAACGAAACTAGGAGCTGGTTCTTTGAAAGAATTAACAAGATTGATAAAACCCTGGCCAGACTGATCAAAAAGAAAAGAGAAAGGACCCAAATCAACAAAATCATGAATGAAAGAGGAGAGATCACAACCAACACCAAAGAAATACAAACAATTATAAGAACATATTATGAGCAACTCTATGCCAGCAAATTAGATAACCTGGAAGAAATGGGTGCATTCCTAGAGATGTATCAACTACCAAAATTGAACCAGGAAGAAATAGAAAACCTGAACAGACCTATAGCCACTAAGGAAATTGAAGCAGTCATCAAAAATCTCCCAAGAAACAAAAGCCCAGGGCCAGATGGCTTCCCAGGGGAATTCTATCAGCCATTTAAGGAAGAATTAATACCTATTCTCCTGAAACTGTTCCAAAAAATAGAAATGGAAGGAAAACTCCCCAACTCATTTTATGAGGCCAGCATTACCTTGATCCCAAAACCAGACAAAGACCCCATCAAAAAGGAGAATTACAGACCAATATACTTGATGAACATGGATGCAAAAATTCTCACCAAAATACTAGCCAATAGGATCCAACAGTACATTAAAAGGAGAATTCACCACGACCAAGTGGGATTTATCCCTGGGCTGCAAGGATGGTTCAACATCCGCAAATCAATCAACGTGATACAATACATTAATAAAAGAAAGAACAAGAATCATAGGATCCTCTCAATAGATGCAGAAAAAGCATTTAACAAAGTACAGCATCCTTTCTTGATCAAAACTCTTCAGAGTATAGGGATAGAGGGTACCCACCTCAATATCATAAAAGCCATCTACGAAAAACCTACAGCGAATATCATTCTCAATGGGGAAAAGCTGAGAGCTTTTCCCCTAAGGTCAGGAACGCGGCAGGGATGTCCACTCTCACCACTGCTATTCAACATAGTATTAGAAGTCCTAGCCACAGCAATCAGACAACAAAAAGAAATCAAAGGCATCCAAATCGGCAAAGAGGAAGTCAAACTCTCACTCTTACAGAGGATAGGATACTGTATGTGGAAAACCCAAAGGACTCCACCCCAAAACTGCTAGAACTCATACAGGAATTCAGTCAAGTAGCAGGCTATAAAGTCAATGCACAGAAATCAGTGGCATTCCTATACACCAACAACAAGACAGAAGAGAGACAAATCAAGGAGTCAATCCCATTGACAATTGCACCCAAAACCATAAGATACCTAGGAATAAATTTAACCCAAGAGGCAAAGGATCTGTACTCAGAAAACTATAAAATACTCATGAAAGAAATTGAAGAAGACACAAAGAAATGGAAAAACGTTCCATGCTCATGGATTGGGAGAACCAACATTGTGAAGATGTCAATGCTACCTAGAGCAATCTACACATTCAGTGCAATCCCCATCAAAATACCATCCACTTTTTTCAAAGAAATGGAACAAATAATCCTAAAATTTGTATGGAACCAGAAGAGACCCCAAATAGCCAGAGGAATATTGAAAAAGAAAAGCAAAGCTGGTGGCATCACAATTCCAGACTTCCAGCTCTATTACAAAGCTGTCGTCATCAAGACAGTATGGTACTGGCACAAAAACAGACACCTAGATCAATGGAACAGAATCGAGAGCCCAGAAATGGACCCTCAACTCTATGGTCAACTTATCTTTGACAAAGCAGGAAAGAACGTCCAATGGAAAAAGACAGTCTCTTCAACAAATGGTGTTGGGAAAATTGGACAGCCACGTGCAGAAGAATGAAACTGGACCATTTCCTTACACCACACACAAAAATAGACTCCAAATGGTTGAAAGACCTAAACGTGAGACAGGAGTCCATCCAAATCCTAAAGGAGAACAGAGGTAGCAACCTCTTCGACCTCAGCCACAGCAACTTCTTCCTAGAAATATCGCCAAAGGCAAGGGAAGCCAGGGCAAAAATGAACTATTGGGATTTCACCAAGATAAAAAGCTTTTGCACAGCCAAAGAAACAGTCCACAAAACCAAAAGACAACCGACAGAATGGGAGAAAATATTTGCAAATGACATATCAGATAAAGGGCTAGTATCCAAAATCTATAAAGAACTTATCAAACTCAACACCCAAAGAACAAATGATCCAATCAAGAAATGGGCAGAAGACATGAACCGACATTTTTCCAAAGAAGACATCCAAATGGCCAACAGACACATGAAAAAGTGCTCCACATCGCTCGGCATCAGGGAAATCCAAATCAAAACCTCAATGAGATACCACCTCACACCAGTCAAAATGGCTAAAATTAACAAGTCAGGAAATGACAGATATTGGCAGGGATGTGGAGAAAGGGGAACCCTCCTACACTGTTGGTGGGAATGCAAGCTGGTGCAACCCCTCTGGAAAACAGTATGGAGTTTCCTCAAACAGTTGAAAATAGAGCTACCATACGATCCAGCAATTGCACTACTGGGTATTTACCACAAAGATACAAAAATAGGGACCCGAAGGGGTACGTGCACCCCAATGTTTATAGCAGCAATGTCCACAATAGCCAAACTGTGGAAAGAGCCAAGATGTCCATCGACAGATGAATGGATAAAGAAGAAGTGGTATATATACACAATGGAATATTATGCAGCCATCAAAAGGAATGAGATCTTGCCATTTGCAACGACGTGGATGGAACTGGAGGGTGTTATGCTGAGTGAAATAAGTCAATCAGAGAAAGACATGTATCATATGACCTCACTGATATGAGGAGTTCTTAATCTCAGGAAACTGAGTGTTGCTGAAATGGTGGGGGGTGGGAGGGATGGGGTGGCTGGGTGATAGACATTGGGTAGGGTATGTGCTATGGTGAGCGCTGTGAATTGTGCAAGACTGTTGAATCACAGATCTGTACTTCTGAAACAAATAATGCAACATATGTTAAGAAAAAAGAAAAAGAGGAAGATAGCAGGAGAGGAAGAATGAAGCGGAGTAAGTCAGAGGGGGAGACGAACCATGAGAGACACGATGGACTCTGAAAAACAAACTGAGGGTTCTAGAGGGGAGGAGGGTAGGGGGATGGGTTAGCCTGGTGATGGGTATTTAAGAGGGCACATTCTGCATGGAGCACTGGGTGTTATGCACAAACAATGAATCATGGAACACTACATCAAAAACTAATGATGTAATATATGGTGATTAACATAACAATAAAAAATTTAAAAAAAATACAGGTTCAAGATGGAGCACTTACGCTATGCCAATTTGCCAAACCAGGATTTAATACCTAATGTAATTGCAGTTTTAAGCTCCCCACGAAATGTAGTCTTAACAGGTTAGTCAGAAATTTTGTGGTAGCACCAGTGTGGTAGTCTGCACTCTCCATCTCCCAAAGGAAGATGATGTAATCTGCATGATAAAACTCTCTCCCAGGCCCCCCCCACTGCAAGGGAAGGTGACCCTGCCTGAAAACCCTTTCCTCTGTTTTGCTAATAACTTCCTTGTCCCACCCTCCTTCCTATAAAAACCGCTATTTTTGTACTGACTCCTTAGATCTACTTGCTAGATGGGATACTGCCTGATTCATGAACCATTTAATAAAGTCAATTAGATCTTCAAATTTACTCAATTTAATTTTGTTTTTTTAACAATACTATAAGGAAAGAGGATAATGATAAATGATTATTTTAAATGTAACAACCCAGAGGTTGTATAGCTTGTCTGAGGATAACAAATACAACATTTAGAAACTGAAACACACAAAAGAAATTTTCAGTCTGACCTTTTATCAGTTTACAAAGATCATATGGCCCCAGTCATCTCAACAAAATAATAACTCAGTAGCCATTTAGAACTAAGTATTTGGCTTTTTTCTAACTTTTTATAAATGAAACCATAAACCACATGAAAGCATTTTGACAATGTTAAGAAGGAGGTGATAGAAACCTGAGCTTTAACCCAAAGTGATATCATTTTAAATAAATTCACTTTACCTGAATTCTAATTTGGATAATTGATTTTTTAAAAGGTCATTTAATTTACTTTTTGAAGTATCTAAGAATGTTACATAAGGAATTTTTACACTGGAATGAATACCTTGTGTTAAAACATAGTATTTAGTGGTGAGATATAGCATCACACCTATACTTTCTAGATACTATTTAGGTCCATAGAAAAAGTGAAGATGTATGCTCAAGAAGTCAACCAGGCTTAAGATAAATCGTTTTCCTGAAGAAGGATAAAAGGAACAGTGGACCTATGGCAGAAGAGAGACCCCCAAACAACAGCCCCCCTTGCAAATAATCATGGGAATAAGAAATGCTTCTTGACACATAATCAGTATTTGTAACACATTCCATTTGGCAAGAGGGAAGAGGTGCATGTGGGAACACATCTCCAGTATTCTAATGTGAGTCAATAGTAAAATAGGATTTGTCTTACAGTCAAAATTGATGGAATACATCAATTTGGTCAAGCAACAGATACTGATAGAATATTGAGAGATTAGAGAAATTTGTTGTCCCAATGCCTTTCATGTACTGAATGAGTTCCATTCCTCAAAGGAATGCTCAGTTGAAAGGCTAAATACAAAAATGGTTAAAGAAAACTGGGGAGGAGAGAACAAAAATGACAGCAATAAAAAGATGCTTAAACAAAATGTGTTGAAAAAATATTTTAAGAATAATTATTTTACTCTCTCAATTTGCTTATAATTTTTATGGCTGAACTTGCTACAAAAATTGTACCTTTGGTTCTCTTCCAAAATAATTGCCATTTATTAGATCCTGCAACTATTCATCATGTTTACCAGTCATGTATATCAGTCAATAGGCCCCTTTGATTTCAATACAAGTTATATGGGAATCAAAGTTTGGGATTACCAAAATGTTTTCCCTTTCCTTCCTGGAAACCATTTACCTACAGGTAGGACTGAAACTCAGGAAAGTCAGTTGTCTCATCACAATACCTTAAGGAAGACAATTTTGTCCTAGGCTCCTCCTGCCCTGCTGTCCTGGCTCCATTCACTTTTTCCCTCTATTGCCTTTTGCTCTCTGCACTCCTTGAGCTTCTGCTTCTACCAGGGTATTCAGGAATCTCACCTTCCCTCCTAACCTAATCACTGCAATAACCTTTTCTCTTAAGTCTTCCCTTCCTTCAGAGTCTTGCCCTCCAGTTTTCAATATGAAGACAAAATATCCTATAACAGAATATTCCTAGTAAGGGGAATTTAACATAGTTGTTAAAAGTTCCAGTTCCAGAGTCGGACTGAAATGCATTAGAATCTGCCATGTAGTAGCTGAGGGATTTGTGGGTACACTGCTTAACTACTCTGAGCCTCAGTTTTCACATATCTAAATGGGGATAATAATAGTTACATGACATGGTTGTTGGGAGGAATAACTATAGAAAAGTAAGAAAGTGCCTTTTTCTCAGATTTTTGCTTGAGTATCTGACTTGGAGGGGAAGGTGATGAGTTTTGAGGATATATGGCTTATAGTTCCTATGAGTCACCAAGGTAATGCTGCCTCTGTGTCAGTTGAAAATATTGGTTTGGAGCTCAAAATAGAGAGGTCAGAGTTGGAGATATAGACATAAAAGTAGGCAGTCTGTACTGATACTACAGAAGGATATGGGATTGCCCAGGGGAACGGTATAAAGCGAGGAGCGCAGAGGGTTTTGGTCAGGGCTCTGGAGAGCAGCAACAATTAAGAGGTGATCAGAGGAAGAGAACCCAACAGAGGAGACTTAAGGAATGGACATAGAGAAGAACCGGTAGGGGTGTGGTGTCAGCAAGCAGAGAAGAGAGAATTTTGAAAATGAATTCGTCAACAGTGTTGAATACCAGAGGTGTCAGCTGAAATGAGGAAAAATATGTTTCCTGAATTTGACAGGTAGGAGTTCATGCCTTTTGCCAGTGTTGTTTTAGTGGGGTGGTGCAAGGTGGGGTTGGGGGGGAGCATAACTTAGACACACATTTTGAAAGTCTGTAAAGTTATTTTAATGCATACAGAACATGGTTTCTGAGTAGACTACTAGAGTACGTTTCCATTACAAGTGATTGACAAGTGTTATGCAGACAGTCCTGGAGATGAGAGCCCTGACAGTCTGAATTGGCTACTTCCACAGAAAACATTTAGGAAGGGAGCTTTGTTTAAGCAGATTAAGCAACAGCTAATGACTCTGGGAATGTTGCCTCTTACTATGTAAAAGGAGAAGCTGGTTTGTGGACAGTGTGGTTAATAATGAATTAAAACTTTGTCTTTTGCTGCACACACTGTTTATAATATAGTGTAGGATTAAATGATCATGTTTGTTTTAACCCAGATTTTAGCCCACCCAAAACAGTGAGGTCCATTATGTAAAATGCAGGCTATTAATTTGGTGTAGAGCTAGTAAAAAGTACTTTTTTTTTTAATTCATTTGGATCAGAGTGCCTGGGTGGCTCAGTTGATTAAGCATCCGCCTTCAGCTCAGGTCACGATCCCAGGGTCCTGGGATCAAGCCCCACATCAGGCTCTCTGCTCAGCGGGGAGCCTGCTTCTCCCTCTGCCTGCTGCTCCCCCTGTTTGTACACTCTCTCTCTCTGTCAAATAAATAAATAAAATCTTTAAAAAAATAAATGTATTTGAATCTATTAAATAAATAGGATTGCAAGCAACACAACCGAATCTTATAGCCTGGGGCTCTATTCATAAGCATTTGTAGAGTGAACATATACTTAGAGCTAAATTAAGTTTATTGAAATAAAGAAACCATGTCTTGTGAGGGCTAGTTGAAAGAACTGGAGATATTTAGCCTGGAGATGAGCCAACTCAAAGGAACATGAGCACTTCTTCAAACATCTGACACGTGTAAAAAGGACAAGAAAGTTGTGGCCCCAAAGCCATTCTAGGACCTATAGGTGGACTCTACATTAATATTAATTTGTACTCAATAAAAAAAAAAAGTTCTTATTAGTGATAGCTGTCCCAAGATGGATAGACCACATCAAAGATTAGTAAGTTCCCCACACTGGAAATATCCAAGTCAGAGTTAAATGATCACTTGTCCCAGATGCAATTAAACAATATAGCTGGATCAGTTTGGGTTATATTCAGTTGTATATAACAGAAAGAAAGCAAAAAAGTCAAAAAATAAGACATGGCTTAAAATAATATAGGAGTGTATTTCTTTTTCATGTGAAAGACCTTTGGAAGTAGGCAGTCCAAAGCTGAAGGGTTAACTCCATGGTGTCATCACAGACCTAGGTTCCTATCCTTCTGTTGTATCATCCTGTCAATTGTCTTCTACCATCAAGGATTCCTCACAGTCCCTTGGAGTTCCAACCATCATATTCTCAGCATAGGTCTGAAGATGGAGGAAATTCAGAAAAACAAAAAGGAATCTTAAGTGTGCCACCTCTTAAGTGTGCCAACTCCCTTTTAGAAGCCTTCCTGGAAGTCTCACATGGAACTTTTGCTTACATACCACTGTCTAAAAGTCTCATGGCCTTGGCTAGCTGGAAGGAATTCAGGAAAGTAGAATCTTTTATTCTGGGTAGAAAGGTGTCCATCTGAAAATTAGCATTATGTACCTAAGTAGAAAGAAGAGATATTGCAATAGGCAATAGAGACATCTGTGACACAACAGCCATCTGATGAGTTTGAGTTGAATGAACTGTAAGATTCTTTCCAGGGACGCCTGGGTGGCTCAGTAGTTGGGCGTCTGCCTTCAGCTCAGGTCATGATCCCAGGGTCCTGGGATCGAGCCCTGCATCAGGCTTCCTGCTTCGCGGGAAGCCCACTTCTCCCTCTGCCTCTCCCCCTGCTTGTGTTCCCTCTCTTGCTGTCTCTCTCTCTGTCAAATAAATAAATAAAATCTTAATAAAAAAGAGAGAGAGAATTGCTCTTTAAAAAAAAAAAAGATTCTTTCCAACCCTTAGATCACATGAACTCATAACAGAATTATGTGTTAAGAGACCTGCTTTCAACATATTCTTAATCTGGGAGATAAGGCTGCCCTTATAAATACTCCATCATTTGTGTAACCAGTTCTCTGCATATAATCCCCTCTGTTTCAACCACTTAGAGTGGTTTCCTTTATTCTGGTTGGACCTGGATTAATGTAGTGCCTGAAACTATTAATCTTATTGGCTAAAATTTCTCTTTTGATTGTCCTTGAGGGAATAAAATATAAAATAAGGAGGTTTTAGTAAAAATCACTGGGCATGGAGAGATGCAGAGAGCCTAGAGGCATTTCCTCAGTAGGAAAGCTATGAGAGCTTTCAAGGCAGCCATGAGGACAACTACTCATTCAAATATCAAATATTTATTGAGCACCCACTATGTGCCAGGCACTGTTAAATGCTAGAGATACAGGGACAAACAAGATAGGGACATGGTTTCTGGCCCCAATTAGAATAAGGAGAGCTCAAAAAAGCGTAAGAAAATTAAGAAATTAGAGTTGAGATTGGGGATGTTACTTCAGAAGCAAACTTCAATGACTTGATAATTTGGCCTTTATCTTGATTCAGAAATGTTCAAGGAATACTGACCTTGAAACTATTCCTCCCTTTTCATGCCTTCCTTTGTGATTCCTTAAAGGCAGTTTTCCTCTGTGCTCACAATTTTCTAGTCCTGCTTTCCATAATCCTTCCCTTGCCTTGTACTGGGTTATGCAACACTCTGTCAACCCATTGTAAATATTGCTGCATTTGCAAGTATAATAACAAATTCCATGCAACTTCGCCTTTCCATATTGTCTGACAAGAGGCCATTATTGTTTTAAATTTGTACTTACATACTGTAATATTTGCATTTTGCATTTAATCACTGTCACATTTTAGTGATGGGAAGTGGAGCTGGGTACAACAATCTGTATTATGTATTTTGACCTGAAATAGTACCCATAGCTGGGATGTTGTTTGGACCCGTATAGCCTTCAGTGATTCATAACTCAATGATTTTAATGTGTCTGTTGACCTTCCAGACAGTTCAGTAATCATTGTTTTGTACCTAACTTGCTTGAAATCTAAAACCACTATATCTAAGCAAAGGGAAGCAAGCACTGTATTTAAAGGAAGTCTCCATTTTAGCTGGCTTTGACAAACTCCTCCCAATAGCCTTTTCAAGGTATTTTGACTTCTCTCATTTATACCCCTTGTTTATCTTCCTCAGGAATAACACACAGTTTGGACTTGACTAACAGTGTTGCTTATTACATTTTCCTGTCCTTTCTCAAGAGCTCCTCATCTTTCTCTGGGTGAATTGTAAGCAATTTAAAGACAGGACCAAGCCTTTTAATTCATTTTTGGTCGATAACACCATATCTGTTTTTCCTTTTTTTTTTTCCTTCTGTTTCTCTTTTTGGTAAGCCTGAGATTTTACCCAATTCCCCCAAACACCCCAGCCTTCCTATTACTAGGCTCTGCTAACAACTTACCTTGTGACCTTGGTCAAGTTGTTTAACCTCTCAGAACCTATTTTCCCATCCCTAAAATCGATTTGCTATCCACCTCTTATTGTTACAATTCAAATGAAAAGAGAACCACCTTTTAAGCAATAGCACCTGGGGGTGCCTGGGTGGCTCAGTCGGTAAGCCTCTGACTTTGGTTCAGGTCATGATCTCGGGGTCCTGGGATCAAGCCCACATCTGACTCCCCGCTCAGCAGGGAGTCTGCTCTTCTCTTTCTCTACTCCTCCCCCTGCTTGTGTGTTCTCTCTCTTTCAAAAATAAATAAATAAAATTCTTAAAAATAAAAAATAAATAAGCAATAGCACCTGGAACAAAGCCAAGCACATATAAGAGTTTCAGTTAGTCTACTTCTCCTCTCCCTGACCCATATACCACCAAAAGAAACTTATCTGTTCTGTGACCCACACCCTCAGAGTTCTATCCTCTATTAATATGACCATTCTAGTGAGTTTAATGCATTATCCCTACTACAGAATGTATTTATATTTTAAATGAAGTTCCCTCTAGAGAATGTCTTATTTCTCAACTGAACTGACACCTGAGCACACTAAGTAGTTCCTTTTCAGGTATCTTCTATCATTGCTCCCTGCTGCATTCATATTCATCATAGCATTTAGAGCAATTTGAAGTGAATTACTTCATTCCTTTACTTATTTACTGTTTATCTCTCCCAATAGGCTGTGCACTCAAGGGCAGAAATGATGTCTGCTTTAATCACCAATGAATTACCAGAACCTAGCCAAGTGCCTAGCACAGAGCAGACAATATGTATTTTTTGATAGATTTGATGGATGGATGGATGTAATAAGTGGAAAATTAATCAAATAAGTGAAATATTATGCCGGAAATTTCAGGCTCACTGGGAAGATGGTGAGAGTAATATTTGGGGCAGACAGGTTATTTCTCACCTCAAATTGTATAAAGATAGACCTCCTTGAAGAGAAAAGGTTAAGAAAATGTTGACCGAGTGGAGCAAATGGATTTGTACAAATGGCAAGCAAGATACATGTTGAGAATTTGCAGAGGCTATTATGTCTAAAGGCACAGGAACTCCTAAACCATGCTTATCAACAAATACTTTTCATACAAAAACACCAGAAGAAGCCTTACATATAATTCCTTTTCCTCTTTCCTTTGTCTCCCCTGCCCAGAATTTAACATTAAAGTCTGGCTACTGGGACCCCCATATTCTAGCAAAAGTCCTTAGCTTCCGAGGTAAAAAACACACCAAAAACCTGTCACAGCTGAGGAATCAGAAAACAAGTTAGGTTTATGAGCTGTCAGGTTGAAAAGGATTTGCAAGCCCCTTCCCACGTACTCTATGCTATTTGGACTGATTTCCAGAGGTTTGAGAGAGATTTGTACTGTGGCTTCAAGGTTTACAAAATGCTACCATCCTAGGAGTTTGAATTATTCCTCCCCTGTATTTCATTTGTAATGTACCTTTGGCAACATAAAGAGTATTAAAAGGGCATTTGAATAGTAATAAGGCCCTTAACACTTAGGAGTAGCTATTTCCCTTCCAATACAGTTGTTTTGCTGAAGGGAAATAACCAGTAACAAACTGGATTAACCCCTTGTCTTCCAAAATCTAATGCCACTTGGTATGTAGTTAGAAGCCCGTGCCCTGAGTGATTAAATACTGAAGGACACAAAAATTAGGATTTTCAGTTAAACACTTTTCATCTGCTCCTGCTCTCCCCTATGCCCCCTGCCTCTTCCTCATTGTAAGGGAGAAATAATTCACTCAAGAAACCCCCCAAATTAGAAAACCATCAGATTTAGGATAAAATTACTATGATTCAAAACATTTGGGTAAGTCCATTCACAACTAAGAAAATATCTGAATTGCATAATATTTTAACATAAAGTTTTTCGCTTTTAAGTAAGGGGTAGTAGGGTGTAGTCGTTAAGAACATAGACTCTGGAGTCAGGAGGTGTCAGTTTTAATCCCAGCTCCATGTACCAGTTGTGGGACCTCTGGCAAGTCACTTAGTCTCTCTGAAGGTCAGTTGTTTTTTCAAATATAAAATGGGAATATATAATACCTACTTAATCAAGTTCTTGTAAAGGTTTTAAAAGATCACTGATGAAAGTATACACCATGATCCTGGTATATTTTAAGTGCTTCCTACATGTTAGCCAAGGTACTGCTAACTTAACCAAATACCTTTAAGTAGAGTTTCTTAGGCGACTGCCTTTGAATAGTTATTCTTAGACTACTTGTTTTTTTTTTAAAGATTTTATTTATTTATTTGACACAGAGAAAGAGACAGTGAGAGAAAGGAACACAAACAGGGGGAGTGGGAGAGGGAGAAGCAGGCCTCCCGCTGAGCAGGAAGCCGGAGGCGGGGCTCGATCCCAGGACCCTGGGATCATGACCAGAGCTGAAGGCAGCCACTTAATGACTGAGCCACCCAGGCACCCCCAGACTATTTGTTTTAACAACCTATCTTTTTAAGTAGAGACTTCTAATTGGTATACTAGTATTTATTTATGAATATTTCTATAGTTCTTGAAATTTTGTCTTATTGTTAACGTTATTCTTCATTTCTTTATAAATAGTATGAAAGAAAACTTCATTCAGCCAACACTCTTAGTATCACCACATATACCAGTTAATGATATTTTACCATATTTTGATTTTTCAAAGTACTTTTGGGCATTTAAACTAAAAAAAAAAAAAAAAAAAGAATGTTCTTTTCATAGTTCCCTGCTCAAATGCAAACAAGAATTGTCCTGAAAGGGGTCCACAGGCTGCAGGTGAAAACTTGACATTAAGCCAAGACTCAATTCAGAGTCAATAAATTAATACTCCTATGCCTAGGTAAATGTGTAAATTTTCTCCACATGATAAATAAGCAGCTGTGATTTCTACCAAATCAAACTTGGCTTGAGTCAGTACTTCTCTAATCAATAAATCTGGATGTGCACTGAATTATGAAGTCAGTATATGTGGTGTTACATTCACCTTAAACTCCTTCATCAAAAGTACCTACAATTTTTCTATTATTGCCATAAATTCAAATTCCAGGCTTCTTTCTTTTTTTAACTACCACTTTAAAGGGACAATAAGTTTCTGTGTCCTGAAAAAGCTCTTACTTGGATCTGGTTAGAAATCCAAATAGATTCTGTGACCTAATCAATGCAGTAGCTATAATTACATTGGAACCACGCTATAAAGCTATAAAGCAGAATTGGGTATGAGGCAGTATTAATGAAAACTGTGGTGTTTGAAAGTTGTTGCTGGGATATTTAGAGTTTTTATTAGGAATTCTAAGAAGTTGGATGTGTGAATCACATGAAAGAGATCCACCATTTCCTGGCCAAGGTTATAGGCCTTCCACTGCTTCCCTTAACAATATTCTTTTTCATTTTCATTATACGTATGTATACAACAGAGCCAGACTTACTGAAGCCTTCAAGTCTTAGCAATGCAATAAGGATGTGCAACTTCCTTGGAATTTTGATATTGCCAGAAGATCCTGACCTGCCCATTCCTTCTCTGTGCTCTAAACAATTATAATCAGCCCTCTTTGTTTCCTTTTAGGCTTGTTTCTGTTCAGTAACTGCTCCTGGCACCCTTAACTGGGGGATATGGGATACTGTGGAGATCAGTTCTTGCCAATACCCTAGACTACCACCACAAAGCTGTGTGTGATGAGGATCTGTGTCTCTTCCAAGCTTACTCAACTCAGAAAGGGCTGTGATTCATTCTGAATTAAGTGCTTATTAAGTTGTTAACAGGTGTATTTTTAACTCCTTTTCAAGACCCAGAGGTTTTTATACTGGGATCCATAGATAGAATTTAGAAGGCCTGTGAATTTGAATGGGAAAAAATTAAATATTTTCACTGATGCCTAACTATAATTTAGCATTTCCTTCAACTATGAATGTACAAATCATAGTTAATATTAGCATTAACTATGAGTTTATCACTCAATTATAGACATTTTCATATCACATTACAGGTGTTGTAGATGTCTCAAAATAATATTGATGCTCATTGCTATTTCAAAATTATGATAGCTATCAGACCCATCAGTAGATCTCACTATTTGGCAAACTATGCCTGCTGCCTGTTTTTGTAAATAAAATTTTTATTGGAAGACAGTCATGGTAATTCACGTATGTATTGTCTGTGGCTACTTTCCTGCTACAAATGGCAGAGTTGAGTAGTTTCAACAATGTGGCCCAAAAACCCTAAAATACTTATTATCTACCCTTTTATACAGAAAGTTTACCAACTCCTGATTTGATACATTAATATGGAGGTACATATACTATTATTGTTTTTCAAAATAATTGGTCTCCTTTTTAATTCTACGGGTTTCATTTCATTCATTTAAAAACATTATTCTGAGAAAAGTTCCATAAGCTTTATCGAACTGACAAAGAGATTCATGAACAACAACAAAAAGCTTAGGAACCCTTAGCTAGCTTGAGAATGAATCTCAAGTCCTATTAGTGTGCATGTAGACTCAGTTTGTAGTTACCTTTTCACCCTTGGCAAGTATATTTAACTACTTAATTACAGACTTAACTTCTGCTCTTCCTTTTATTTGACTGCTTTATTACCCAACCTCATTTTATTGTGTTGTTTTATTAAATCATTCATTCATCAATTTATGTATTGAATGCCTACTATGCATCAAGCACTGAGGATACAGTATTAACCAAACAGATGAGAATCTCTGCCCTCACAGAGCCTACATTCTGGCTGAGGGAGATATGCATATAATAAGTAAAACAGTAGTATGTAAGATGTGACAAGTGCTGTAGATGAAAATAAAGCAGAAAAAGTGAATATACTTTTAAATGGAAGACCAGAGAAGGCCTCAGTAAGAAGGCAGCACTTGAGAGCAAAGACCTGAAGAAGGTGAGGGTGTAAGCCATGCCAGGAACTGGGACTAGGCAAAGGGAATAACTATTGCCAAGACCCCCTGGGAAAGAGTGTGTCTGGCTTCTTCCAGCAAGGAGGCCAATGTGACTGGAATAGAATAAGTCAGATAGTGAGCAGTAGAATATAAGATCAAGAGGTAATGAAGCCAGGGATTCTCAACTCTCCTTGAGCCTTAGAATTAGTTGGGGAACTTTAAAAAAAAAAAAAACAATTGCAGATACCTGGGCCACACCACATATTATCCCCTCTGGAGGTACCACGTCAGTTTATTTGAGGGTGGGGGCCTGCACATTGTTTTTGGTTTTGTTTTTGTGTTTTCTTCAGTTTTTTCCTGTGATTCTAATGTGTAATAATGGTTACAAACCATTGGGGTAGAGCCATAAGTCACTATATCAACATTAGTTTTTGCTTAAAGTGAGTTGAGCCATTGGAGGGTTTTGATAAGAAAAGTAACAGGATCTGAGTTAGGTCTTAATAGGATCACTCGGGCTGTTCTGGGTTAGAAGGTTAAAGGTAGAATCAGGAAGATTAGTTAACTGGCTACTGCAATAATCCGGACATGTCATGGTGATTGCAGTAAAGATGGTAAAAAGTGGTTAGATTCTAATTATATATTGAAGGATAAACTATTAAGATGGCTTTTAGACTGAGGTGGGAGGATCAGAAAAAGGGAAGAATCAAAGAGGATTCCAAGGAACTGAGCAACTGGAAGAATGAATGGGTTTTTTGGTTTTTGTTTTGTTTTGTTTCTTAATTCAATTAATTAACATACAATGTATTATTGGTTTCAGAGCTGGAGTTCAGTGATTCATCAGTCTTATATAATACCCAGTGCTCATTACATCCTGTGCCCTCCTTAATATCCATCACCCATTCACCCCATCCCTCCACCCCACCCCATCCCCTCCAGCTACCCTCAGTTTGTTTCCTATGTTTAAGAGTCTCTTACGGTTTGTCTCCCTCTCTGGTTTTATCTTGTTTTATTTTTTTCCCTCTCTTCCCCTTTGATCCTCTTTTGTTTCTTATAAATGGCCATTAATTGAAATGGGCCAAACAATGGGAGGATCAGATTATGAGGAAAATATCAGCAGTTCAGTTTGGACACATTAAGTTTCAAATTCCTATTAAATATACAAGAGGAGATAGAAAGAGGCAGTTGGATGTACAAATATAGAGTTTAGAAGAGAAATCTGGACTGTAGATATAAATTTGGACTCAACAGAATGTACATGGTATTTAAAGCCACAAGACAGGATGATATCACTGAGGAAGTGATTGTGGATAGAAGTGAGAAGCAGTCTAGGACCCTGACATTAAGAAGTTGGGGAGAAGAAGAAGAACCAGCAGGAGGAAACTTGAGCAACCAGAGAAATAGGAAGAAAACTAGGTGTGATGCCCTGGAAGCCAAGGGAATTACCTGCTATACAAAATAGTGCTGAAATATCAAATAAGATGAGAACTGAGAATTGCCCTTTGCTTTAGCAATGTGGCCATTTGTGACCCTGACAAAAGCATTTTCAGTGAAATGGTAAGGGCGAGAGAATCTAACTGGAATGATATCAGGAAAGAATAAGAGGAGAACAAAACAAAACAGCAAATAGAGACAATTTTTTTGCGTAATTTTTTGCTGTAAGAGGACAGAGAAACTGACTTCTGAAAATAATTCAAGTGATTACAGTATGTTCTAAGGCTGATGGGACTAATTCATCAAAGAGGGGGAAATTGTTGGTGTAAGAGAAAGGGGGAAGGCTTACTCGAGCAATTCAACACATTTCACGAAGAGTCGGACTGCCGTGGTCCGTATCCTGGCTTTCCGCTTCTGAGTTGTGACATTTGGGGCAAATTAACTTCTCTGTGTCTCAGTTTCCACATTGGGAAATGGAAATATATGAGTACCTACCTCATAGGTTGTTTTGACTATGGGATTAGATATGTAAAGCACTTACTGGTATATAGTAAGGGACTCAAAATATGTTAGCCAGGAGTAGTTGTAACTACATTCCTCTCTTAACAAAACACTGCTTGAGATTTCTTTTTCTATAAATCTTCCTAACCAAGTGACCCCCACCCCACTGCAACCTCAGGTTCAGGGACTCTACTCATTCAACCAATCTCCTGGCACTTAATGGATATATAGCCATACTGTCATGTTGACCTTTGCTTCTGTTTTCCCTTTTTTATATGTCATTTCTGTGTCTATATTTCCACAGGACCCCTCTTTCCCCAAAGCGGCAGTACTTACTGTACAGGCCAAGAGCACAGGCTTTCAAGTCAAACTGTCTTAACTTGGATCCCAGCTCTGTCACTTGCTGACTGTTGGACTTTAGACAATGTTTTAACCTCCCATCTCACTTTTCCTATCTATGGAATAGGGATAAGAGTATTACCTACCTCACAGATTATTGAAAGGATTAAATGAGTTAATATGCAAAAAGTGTTTAGAATAGTACCTGGCACATAATAAATTCACAACATATTTTTGCTATTATTACTCCTAGAAACCATGAACTATGTCTTCCAAACATTTGGCACCACCTCCTACCCAACATCCTACCATGACCACAATATCACAACACATCCATCCTCCTCCCTAAATCAGAGCTTTATATTCAGGAGCACTTGCAGTATAGCACTTACGTGTTTACTAACCGCCAGCCTGCCTTCTGGGGGCACATGTGCAAAATGTAATAAAAGCCCTCTTTTTCTCCAAGTGACCTGAAAGGAGTCTATCAACAGACCATTTATTCTCATTACAGTAGTATGACTGTATCTAAAAATTAAAATGAATGAATAAATAAGATGGCAATCTTTATATACTCAACATTTTTTACTAGTATTAATATTTAAATCAAATAAATTTACTTAAAATATTTTTCATTTTTATTTTTCTCTCTTTCCTTCCTGTAGAGGTTAAGAGGGAATCTAAATAACTAACTTCTATTCACCCTTCAGATCCTAAATTAGACATTACTTATTCCAGGGAGCCTTTATTCCCTGCTATGTCATCCTTATGTGCCCCTGTACTTGTGCTCATCATGACACCAATCACACCATATTAGAATCACCTAGTTACTTGTCAGTCTTCCCTACTCCATGTGCACAAGTACTGTGTCAATCTCATTCCCTAGTGACTACAACATTTAACACATTGTTGGTACACAATACACATTTATTTATGTTATTTTAGCTGTGTTCTTCCCAGGAGCCAATTAGGTAGGATTTTTCCCTTTTCAACCTGGAACCTTAGTGTTATGTAGGTAAAATCACAATACAAAATAAAATACAATGATATGAAAGAAACCTTATGTATGATCAGATTAGAAAGCGATCTCCACAGTGGGATTTGAAGGAAAATTAGAAAACCCCTATACAAAAAAATCTCTTCTACCAGACCATCCACCTCAAGACTACACATTGCCACAGGTTCATAGATTATAGAATAATAGCAAAAGAGGAGCAACATTCATGGAATGCCTACTATGCGCTAAGCATATTGTACATGCTAACTCCTTTAATCCTCATGATGGCTCTATGGTGTATGTATGACTACTCACATTTTATGGATGAGGAAACAAGGTCATAGCAGTTGAATAATTTGCCGAGGGATACACAGAGAATAAATAAAAACCTAGAATTTAAATACAGGTCTTCCTGGCTCTACATTTATATGCTTTCTATTATTCTACATCAAAACCCAGGAGACAGATTCTAGACAACAAAGTAAGGATAGAAGCAAAATATAAAAAAATAACCTGAGAGGGGGCGGAGCAAGATGGCGGAGGAGTAGGAGACCTAGATTTCGTCTGGTCTCAGGAATTAAGCTGAATAGGGATCAAACCATTCTGAACACCTATGAACTCAACAGGAGATCAAAGAGGAGAGTAGCAACAACTCTCTGAACAGAGAAGCGACCACTTACTGGAAGGTAGGACGGGCGGAGAAGTGAATCCAAGGCGATATTGGGGAGGATAGACAGCAGGGGAGGGAGCCTCCCTCGGCCGCTTCTGGCAAGTGATAGAGCCGCGGAGCACAAAATCGGAACTTTTAGAAGTCAGCTCCGTGGGACGTGGCTGCAATGGCTAAGCGGCGGGGGGGGGGGGGTGGAATCCTTCCAGGACAGTGTGGTCTCAGGACCCTTGGGGTCACAGAAAGACCGGGAGTGCCTGAGTGCGGCAGAGCTCCCAGGTATCGGAGCAGGGAAGCCGGCTGCACAGATGGAGCCGAGGCGTGGGCTCTCAGCTCGGGAGGGCCATAAACTGTGATCCGTGGCCCAGTCGGGCCACTGCTCCACCAGCAGGGACCCAACAAGCAGCAGAGCTGGGGAGACTCCCCTTTCTCCCCCTGGAGGAGCGGCGTGGGAGCGCACCGCAGGGATCTGCTGGGTTTGGAGATTCCACACGGGGTCGGGTGCTGGAGATACAAAAGCTCGGTCACAGGCCGGGTGAGCACAGAGTGTGGCCAGAGACCAGGGAGACGGGAGTGACTGCTTTTCTCTGGGGGCGCACTGAGGAGCGGGGCCCCGAGTTCTCAGCTCCTCCGGGTGGAGATTGGGAGGCCACCATTTTCGCCCTGGTCCTGCAAAGCTGTACCGAGAGCTTGCAGGGAACAAAAGCTCCTGAGAGCAAACCCGAGCAGCTTGCTCAGCCCAGACTGACAAGGGCGGGGCAATTCAGTCTCCGACAAAAACATTTGGAAACCAAGGCAACAGGCCCCTGCCCCAGAAGATCAGCACGAACAACCAGCAAGCCAAGACCAAGTTTACCGATCAAGGGGAACAGGAGAACTCCAGCGCTAGGGGAATATTGCACATAGAATTCAGGTCTTTTCTGATTTGTATACAGTATATTTGTTGGGGACGTTGTTAACCTGTTAGCATTTTGTTCTCTCATTCATCTATTCTCCTCTGGACAAAATGACAAGATGGAAAAAAATCACCTCAGCAAAAAGAACAACAGGTAGTACCGTCAGCCAGGGACCTACTCAATACGGATATTAGTATGATGTCGGACCTAGAGTTCAGAATCATGACTTTAAAGATACTAGCTGGGCTTGAAAAGACGTGGAAGTTATTAGAGAAACCCCTTCTGGAGAAATAAAAGAACTAAAATCTAACCAAGTCGAAATCAAAAAGGCTATTGATGAGGTGCAATAAAAAATGGGGGCACTAACTGCTAGGATAAATGAGGCAGAAGAGAGAACCAGTGATATAGAAGACCAAATGATGGAAAATAAGGAAGCTGAGAAAAAGAGAGAGAAACAACTACAGGATCACAAGGGCAGAATTCGAGAGATAAGTGATACAATAAGACGAAACGACATTAGAATAATTGGGATCCCAGAAGAAGAAGTAAGAGAGAGAGGGGCAGAAGGTATATTGGAGCAAATAATAGCAGAGAACTTTCCTAATGTGAGGAAGGAAACAGGCATCAAAATCCAGGAGGCACAGAGAACCCCTCTCAAAATCAATAATAATAGGTCAACCCCCCGACATCTAATAGTAAAACTTACAAGTCTCAGAGACAAAGAGAAAATCCTGAGAGCAGCTTGGGAGAAGAGATATGTAACCTACAATGGTAAAAATATTAGATTGGCAACAGACCTATCCACAGAGACCTGGCAGGCCAGAAAGGACTGGCAAGATATCTTCAGAGCGTTAAACGAGAAAAATATGCAGCCAAGAATACTATATCCAGCTAGGCTGTCATTGAAAATGGAAGGAGAGATAAAAAGCTCCCAGGACAAACAAAAACTAAAGGAATTTGCAAACACGAAACCAGCCCTACAAGAAATATTGAAAGGGGTCCTCTAAGCAAAGAGAGAGCCTAAAAGCAGCATAGACCAGAAAGGAACACAAACAATATACAGTCACAGTCACCTTACAGGCACTACAAGGGCACTAAATTCATATCTTTCAATAGTTACCCTGAACGTAAATGGGCTAAATGCCCCAATCAAAAGACACAGGCTATCAGATTGGATTAAAAAACAAGACCCATCAATATGCTGTCTGCAAGAGACTCATTTTAGACCCAAAGACACCCCCAGATTGAAAGTGAGGAGGTGGAAAACCATTTACCATGCTAATGGACACCAAAAGAAAGCTGGGGTGGCAATCCTTATATCAGACAAACTAGATTTTAAAACAAAGACTGTAATAAGAGATGAGGAAGGACACTATATCCTACTTAAATGGTCTATCCAACAAGAAGATCTAACAATTGTAAATATCTATGCCCCGAACACGGGAGCAGCCAATTATATAGGGCAATTAATAACAAAAGCGAAGAAACACATTGACAAAAATACAATAATAGTGGGGGACCTTAACACCCCCCTGACTGAAATGGGCAGATCATCTAAGCAAAAGATCAACAAGGAAATAAAGACTTTAAATGACACACTGGACCAAATGGACTTCACAGACATATTCAGAATATTCCATCCCAAAGCAATGGAATACACATTCTTCTCTAGTGCCCATGGAACGTTCTCCAGAACTGGTCACATACTAGGCCACAAATCAGGTCTCAACTGGTACCAAAAGATTGGGATTATTCCCTGCATATTTTCAGACCACAATGCTTTGAAACTAGAACTCAATCACAAGAGGATAGTCGGAAAGAACTCAAATACATGGAGGCTACAGAGCATCCTACTAAAGAATGAATGGGTCAACCAGGGAATTAAAGAAGAATTAAAAAAATTCATGGAAACCAATAAAAATGAAAACACAACTGTTCAAAATCTTTGGGATACAGCAAAGGCAGTCCTGAGAGGAAAGTATATAGCAGTACAAGCCTTTCTCAAGAAACAAGAAAGGTCTCAAATACACAACCTAACCCTACACCTAAAGGAGCTGGAGAAAGAACAGCAAATAAAGCCTAAACCCAGCAGGAGAAGAGAAATAATGAAGATCAGAGCAGAAATCAATGAACTAGAAACCAAAAGAACAGTGGAACAGATCAACGAAACTAGGAGCTGGTTCTTTGAAAGAATTAACAAGATTGATAAACCCCTGGCCAGACTAATCAAAAAGAAAAGAGAAAGGACCCAAATCAACAAAATCATGAATGAAAGAGGAGAGATCACAACCAACACCAAAGAAATACACACAATTATTAGAACATATGAGCAACTCTATGCCAGCAAATTAGATAACCTGGAAGAAATGGGTGCATTCCTAGAGATGTATCAACCACCAAAACTGAAACAGGAAGAAACAGAAAACCTGAACAGACCTATAGCCACTAAGGAAATCGAAGCAGTCATCAAAAATTTCCCAAGAAACAAAAGCCCAGGGCCAGATGGCTTCCCAGGGGAATTCTATCAGCCATTTAAGGAAGAATTAATACCTATTCTCCTGAAACTGTTCCAAAAAATAGAAATGGAAGGAAAACTCCCCAACTCATTTTATGAGGCCAGCATTACCTTGATCCCAAAACCAGACAAACACCCCATCAAAAAGGAGAATTACAGACCAATATACTTGATGAACATGGATGCAAAAATTCTCACCAAAATACTAGCCAATAGGATCCAACAGTACATTAAAAGGAGAATTCACCACGACCAAGTGGGATTTATCCCTGGGCTGCAAGGATGGTTCAACATCCGCAAATCAATCAACATGATACAATACATTAACAAAAGAAAGAACAAGAATCATAGGATCCTCTCAATAGATGCAGAAAAAGCATTTGACAAAGTACAGCATCCTTTCTTGATCAAAACTCTTCAGAGTATAGGGATAGAGGGTACCCACCTCAATATCATAAAAGCCATCTATGAAAAACCTACAGCGAAAATCATTCTTAATGGGGAAAAGCTGAGAGCTTTTCCCCTAAGGTCAGGAACGCGGCAGGGATGTCCACTCTCACCACTGCTATTCAACATAGTATTAGAAGTCCTAGCCACAGCAATCAGACAACAAAAAGAAATCAAAGGCATCCAAATTGGCAAAGAGGAAGTCAAACTCTCACTCTTTGCAGATGATAGGATACTGTATGTGGAAAACCCAAAGGACTCCACCCCAAAACTGCTAGAACTCATACAGGAATTCAGTCAAGTAGCAGGCTATAAAATCAATGCACAGAAATCAGTGGCATTCCTATACACCAACAACAAGACAGAAGAGAGACAAATCAAGGAGTAAATCCCATTGACAATTGCACCCAAAACCATAAGATACCTAGGAATAAATTTAACCCAAGAGGCAAAGGATCTGTACTCAGAAAACTATAAAATACTCAGGAAAGAAATTGAAGAAGACACAAAGAAATGGAAAAACGTTCCATGCTCATGGATTGGGAGAACGAACATTGTGAAGATGTCAATGCTACCTAGAGCAATCTACACATTCAGTGCAATCCCCATCAAAATACCATCCACTTTTTTCAAACAAATGGAACAAATAATCCTAAAATTTGTATGGAACCAGAAGAGACCCCGAATAGCCAGAGGAATATTGAAAAAGAAAAGCAAAGCTGGCGGCATCACAATTCCGGACTTCCAGCTCTATTACAAAGCTGTCGTCATCAAGACAGTATGGTACTGGCACAAAAACAGACACCTAGATCAATGGAACAGAATCGAGAGCCCAGAAATGGACCCTCAACTCTATGGTCAACTTATCTTTGACAAAGCAGGAAAGAATGTCCAGTGGAAAAAAGACAGTCTCTTCAACAAATGGTGTTGGGAAAATTGGACAGCCACGTGCAGAAGAATGAAACTGGACCATTTCCTTACACCACACACAAAAATAGACTCCAAATGGTTGAAAGACCTAAACGTGAGACAGGAGTCCATCAAAATCCTAAAGGAGAACACAGGTAGCAACCTCTTCGACCTCAGCCGCAGCAACTTCTTCCTAGAAACATCGCCAAAGGCAAGGGAAGCCAGGGCAAAAATGAACTTTTGGGATTTCATCAAGATAAAAAGCTTTTGCACAGCCAAAGAAACAGTCCACAAAACCAAAAGACAACCGACAGAATGGGAGAAAATATTTGCAAATGACATATCAGATAAAGGGCTAGTATCCAAAATCTATAAAGAACTTATCAAACTCAACATCCAAAGAACAAATAATCCCATCAAGAAGTGGGCAGAAGACATGAACGGACATTTTTCCAAAGAAGACATCCAAATGGCCAACAGACACATGAAAAAGTGCTCCACATCGCTCGGCATCAGGGAAATCCAAATCAAAACCTCAATGAGATACCACCTCATACCAGTCAGAATAGCTAAAATTAACAAGTCAGGAAATGACAGATGTTGGCGGGTATGTGGAGAAAGGGGAACCCTCCTACACTGTTGGTGGGAATTCAAGCTGGTGCAACCCCTCTGGAAAACAGTATGGAGGTTCCTCAAACAGTTGAAAATAGAGCTACCATACGATCCAGCAATTGCACTACTGGGTATTTACCACAAGGATACAAATGTAGGGATCCAAAGGGGTATGTGCACCCCAATGTTTATAGCAGCAATGTCCACAATAGCCAAACTGTGGAAAGAGCTAAGATGTCCATCGACAGATGAATGGATAAAGAATAAGCGGTATATATACACAATGGAATATTATGCAGCCAGCAAAAGGAATGAGATCTTGCCATTTGCAACGACGTGGATGGAACTGGAGGGTGTTATGCTGAGTGAAATAAGTCAATCAGAGAAAGACATGTATCATATGACTTCACTGATATGAGGAATTCTTAATCTCAGGAAACAAGCTGAGGGTTGCTGGAGTGGTCGGGGGTGGGAGGGATGGGGTGGCTGGGTGATGGACATTGGGGAGGGTATGTGCTACGGTGAGCACTGTGAATTGTGCAAGACTGTTGAATCACAGATCTGTACTTCTGAAACAAATAATGCAACATATGTTTAGAAAAAAGAAAAAGAGGATAGCAGGAGAGGAAGAATGAAGGGGTGTAAGTCAGAGGGGGTGACGAACCATGAGAGACGATGTACTCTGAAAAACAAACTGAGGGTTCTAGAGGGGAGGAGGGTAGGGGGATGGGTTAGCCTGGTGATGGGTATTAAAGAGGGTACATTCTGCATGGAGCCCTGGGTGTTATGCACAAACAATGAATCATGGAACACTACATCAAAAACTAATGATGTAATATATGGTGATTAACATAACAGTAAAAAATTTTAAAAAAAATAACCTGAGAGGTGGCTGTATTCATGGACGGCATGGGCAAGAATGGTTTTAGGGATGAGCAGTCTATTTACGTGCTGTGGTAAGCAGAATAAGGCCACGTAAATGTGCCCAAGTGTTAATTCCTAGAACCTGTGAATATATTACCTTACAT